>NC_088603.1:24655859-24958889 GCF_036013475.1 Columba livia | reverse complement strand
GGCCGGGCCCGCCGGGGCGGCTCGGCTGGACGGCGGCGGCTACACGGCTGAGCCGCCGGGTAGCCGGTCGTGTCTGTCCCGATGGGTGTTTCTGGATTCCCCGGTGATGACGATAGTTGTGGCCATTGAACTGCGGACCTCGGAGGGGTCGAGGGCCCATCAAACTCGGCATCTCCCCCGGCGGAAAGCCAGCTGTGCTAATTTCGGTTCCATTCAGAGCGCGGCAGGGGTCGGGGGGGTGCGGGGGGGATCGTTATTTGCCACGGAGCAAAGGGCAGGGTTGGGGGGGTGGCCAGGGCTGCAGGGAACAGTGAACAATCGAGGAGCATCTTTGCAAGGCTGAAACCTGGAAGACGGGTTTATTGTAGCAACTCGGGGCGCGGGCGGGAGCGGCGGCAGTTTGAAGGCACAGACCGCGATGTTCGCATCTCACGCAGCCGGTGATGTGCGAGCGGCCAAATTCGCCTCCCCCCAGAGGCACTTAAAGTATCTCGCTACCTAGTTATTGCCAGTATTTTATGTGCGTCTTCCTCCTATCAAGTCCACAGTAGCAGCCTGAGATACGAAAATAATCACAACAGGGCTTTCCCATTCCCCTTCTTCCGTCTCCAGTGGGCAGCTATTCCAGCTTAATTCAGGTGAACACTATGTGATTTGCAAGTACCTCCTGCCAGGTTTTTTAAATACTTGCTATATTCTGAGGAGGGGGTGAATGGGTATACAGTGACCACCAACAGTGGCCATTTCTGTCTAAAGCCCCGTGGCTTTCGCAGAATGGAGGTCCTGTTGGCTCTTCCAAAATGTGTAGTCCAGAAAAATGATGGAGGCTGTATGGGGAATTTACTGTACTCGCTGGAATTCAATAAGAATAATACAACCGTGCTTCTGGAGAGGAGGAGGAGGAGAATCCTACCACGTTCTCCAAACATGCAGTAACCAAGCCTCTGTGTCGTGGACATGAATGGCCTCGCATTTGTCCAATGGTTAATGCTGCCATTCAGAGCTGAACCAGTCATGAAAGTTCTCCGGCCAGCTGTCTTCCTTTTCTGCAGCGTGCTACCCCCCTTTCCACTTTATATGCTAATGAGCTGCAAAAATCCATTAGGAATAAGACAAGCCCAGCATTTCTTTCTAGCTGTCACAGGTGGCAAGGGTTAATAAAAGACATCCATATTTCTTGGATAGCTACAGATAAAATTTGGACCATGCTATTTAGGCCACTTTCTCCCAGCAGTGCTGTCCCATATTTGAACTAATTAATAGCAAGATCTATGCTGTGTAATGACTGCAGGAGTGGGATCATGTTTAGAAATTGCACGACCTTAAATATGTCAATTGCTGATGTCCTCATTTACTGAGGTTCATTCCGTTCTGTCAAGAACTCTCTTCTCAGAGGACTGTAGTTCAAAAATGATACGCCCAAATGATATCTTTTTCCATCTTCTACTGAAAAAAGTTTGATTCCTTGCATATCGTGTTTACAGTTTTTAGCTACAGATTTCCGTCTTCATATCTACATCAGTATACTAACTCCTTTCTAGCACAAAGCCTAATTTATATTCAGCCCTAAATGTTTTCCTATTCATCGTAAAACAATTGCACACTGGCTCTTCAGATAGGAACAAGTATTACACATGCTCTGCCTCATAAAAAATGTGTGTCAATTTTTGACTACTCTCAGGAAGCCTCCATAGTCTTTAGACCTGGGGACGCATCACACAATCCAGGAAGGGCAATTAAGACATCCACGTCCATCATCAGTCGGCTTAAATTCTATCTATGAGGGTCTGCATTTGAAATATTTAGGAAATTCTAACTTCTCACTGGAAAACACCAAAAAGTCACTGTTCTAAGTTGCTATGTACAACAAGCCAGAAGATTGTTCTAGGGGAAAGATCAGCGTATACAGGACAAGGTTTGTACATGTAGGTAATAGCTTTTTTCAGACCCACTGGTATAGAAGGAAAGGTACAGAAATTTATCAGTCACAAGCTATTTTTTTGGTTCTGAAGCTGTAACTGCCAAAGCTAAATGCAACTTGAGAACAACTGCTTAGAGTTTAGATAAGGGTGGATCAGTGAGACCAGCTGAAAAAGAAAAAGTGGAAATGGGAATGAAGGGGGTGTTGTGAGGGAAGAACAAGGACTGAGCACTGCTAAATTCAGGAAAGTTCCTAGGACTTGCTGGTTTTAACTGTTTAATGGCCTTTCACATAACAGAATAAAATCTGTGTGGAAAGAATCTTCCCAGAAGCACCCCAAACCACAAAACTCATCACTAGAAGAGTAATTCTCTGTGGTCCAGAACACCAGATCGGTTTAAACCATGCCTGAGCAAGAAACCTAAGATGTGTTAATGTCCATCTGCTACTACAGAACTCGTCCCACAGAGGTAAGCATGGGAACTAGGTTTCCTAACTCTGCCCAGCATCCAAAACAGAGGCTCAGTAGAGATGCTGGTCTGATAGTAGATTCATTTTCTTCTGCTTCCAGCCCCCAGTTACCTCTCCAAATCAACAGCCTGTAAGGTAATTGTCTCTCCTTTTTGCTGAGCTAGTAAATGCCACTCTTTCTCCCATCCTGAACATCCTCTGTGAACTGTGAACTGCAACTGGCGTTTCTAACCTGCAGAAAAGTTTGTATGGCCAAAAGTTTGTCTGATTTTTCCACCTGTGTGTCTTGGTCTAATAAAATATACTGCTTCTTCATACAACCCTAGTACTGCACATCACATCCACAGCAGAGTATCACTGTGTGTCTGCCCTGTTCTTTTAATGATTCCTTAGGTATCCATGGGGGAGCGGAGACTGGACTGGATGCCACCTTTGCTTGGGTCCGTACAATGGCGATCATGTTCTTACACAGACAAATAGTGTCTTTCTTAAACCACAGGCACTCTTCTTTCCCCTTCCCATGGAAATACAGCCTTCTATTCCAAGAGAAACCAGAATTTGTGCATTAAAGTCATACCTTAAAAGAAATGTCAACTTTTACTTCAAAACAATGCACTGTTGTTACTGTAGCCAGTCAGGGAAATTAGGACTCTGGCAGATGGGAAGAGCACTGAGTTTTGTCCTCTTACATTGTTTATATCCTGGTAGAATCCTCACTATGCTGCTGCTCTCAGGGTGTTGTTTTGTACTGTTTTCATGGGTGCAGGGAGGACACAAATCTTTGGCCAAAAAAAAAAAAAAGCAACTATGCAAATTTGTAATTTTGGAAAGGAACAAAGCAAGAAGTAGTTGGGATATTTTCTTGTTTTCCTGTAAGTAGCTGTCAGAAGTAGGATAGAGTGCTTTCTTTCCACAAGCAGAAAATCTAGTTTCTCTAAACGAAATTATTCAGCTTTATATCACAGACATATGTTACATACAGAGAGTGCAATATAAGCACAAACAATATTTATAGTAAGGCTAGTGACCACCCAAATGAATAAAATTTAAACACAGATGATAACATAAATGTATGTTTGTCTACCAAATGAAAGCAAAAGTTATGCTCAGATAATTAGCTTTTTAGCTGATTCAAGATTTTGTTATTTAATTTAAATAAGAGGTTAAAAGTGTGATCATCGTAATACATAATGTAACAAATTTGATTTTTGTTTCCTTATCTTGGCTGATAAGAACAGTTAATGTTGGGGGGAGGGGGCAGGGGTGTTAGTTCTGTATGGAAATAAAGGATTTTTGATAGTTTGGTAGAGAGAAGAGTTCAAGTATGTAATCTGTGATGGGCAGCAGTGTATATACTATATTTATGAAGTCTCTTAGAATGTAGGTTCCAAATGAGACAGTACATGTTCACAGCTCAGCTGGGTCTCATTTTGGCATTTCTCTCTTCAACACTGGCAGTACACATCACTAGTCCTCATGATGCACAGACAAGGATGCTTGCTGAAGAATCTGTATGAACAGGGTAAATGCAGTGAAATGAAGGAGAGGTGATTACCGTGTCATACATCTCAAATTTTAAGATGAAATAGAGTATTCCCTTACATTGCCATGTTAAAGCTACCATATATTTTTGGTGATAAAATCCTTAATCCAGATAATACAAACTCTTAAACTGTTTGACACAAATTGACACACAGATCTACAGATCAAAATTCTGAGGATAAATTACCTGGACAGGACTCTCAAGCAGGTTTTACAGTTGCATGGTAATATATATTTCACTTTGCAACATGCCAGTGACATAGCCATCTGCCCCAGAGCCACGGGCCACAGCATCTCATGGCTCTAGTCTTGCCAGAAGAAAAAAAAGTCCTTAAAATGTAAATGCCTACCTTGAACATTGACTATTTCTTGGAACATCTAGAAGACTCTTGGAAGTGTGCCTGTGCTGACAAAAATAACAAACACATGCAGTGACTGGCAAAGAAAATCAGCAGGAGCTGAGCAGGAACCCCAGGTGACGGTGCAGTCAGCAGCCAGGATCCTTCCTGCAGCGAAGGGTCTCCAGGCTGCACAGCCGAGTGCTCACAAAGTCATCTCAGCGCGGGGGCAGTTGTTATTAACAGGCATTTGACAAGATACCAAATAATTCTCTTACCATCAGGTGGCCCAGGTCATCTTACCCTTAAATTCATCCCAGATGCCTTTATAACTGCCTTTTATTAATATTAATCGACTGTATTAGCCTGCTATTGTCAATTTAGGTAAAAATTGTACTTTTATTTGTATTTGGGGCTTGTGGGAGTAGGAGAAATAGAATGGAAATGCAGCACTAGCCACTGAAGTCAGCGGTAATTTACTCCTGCTGTGTGACACCTATTGTAACCCAAACTCCTACCGTGTAGCATGGGCTAGGAATAAAGAGCAATCTTTGACTAGCACTGTGTGTAAGTCAGCCTCCCATTACGGTGATTTTATATGCTTTAAAGAGGCACGAGGAGAAACGGTATGCGCAGTCAAAGCAGACTACAAAGAGTCTCTTCCTCCCAATACCCACAGCATTTTTCCCTTAATGCTGTTTATTCAAGATAGATTGAGTATGTGGAGATTTGATTTGGTTTTCTTTTTCTCTTCAGAAGAAATGTAGATGATCCCTTGCAAATTGAAGCCGTATGTTGCCAGCCTCCCCTGACATGTTCCGCTGGGGTGAGAGGCGCAGGGGCTGCAGCCTGGCTGCTGCTGCCAGAGGTTTTCCGGAGAACAAGGAAAAGTCACAACTCTTAAAAGGGCAATTGCAGATCACAGCTCATTTTGTTCAGAGAGAATACGAACATTTTTACTCTCCTTTTATTTCCCTTTCTTGAGTGAGTTCTACAGTTACATACAGTGCCTGAAAACACAGACTCTCTCTTGTTCTTCAAACACAGAGAGGCTGATTTAAGGGCCTAAACCGGCAATCCTTACTCCCAGGAGTAGACCTGCTGGTTTCACAGATGCAAGGGAAGCGAGTAGAGCTTCATAAGGCTGTGATGCAAGGAGAAATTACGTGATGAGCCTTTACTTTTGGAATCACACTGCTTTTGCCATGCCTTAAGTGCATTTCTTTTAAAGAAATTACTCCCCATTTCCACTGATGTAAATGACATTCAGATCATATTTTCTGCCTTAGTATTTCAAGGTACACAAATTGAAAAGGTATGTGTGTGAGGTGGAGGGATAGAGTGGAGGAAAGTTGTTTTTCTATGTCTTTTAGGTGTGCATGTATTTTCCATGAATGTTTTTGAAAGAGTGAGCGGTATGAGATCAGAGCAGGGAGTAATTCACTGCCTGCCTCTGCCCTTCTCCAAGGAATGTGGCTTGGTGCGTGTTAAAGGACAATCTCAACTTTCACTTTAGAAGAAATCTTTTGGGCTTTTGCTTTACTTTGGAAAGATAGCTTTAAATATTAAACCAGTGTAAACAGAGGCAAACTGCCCAGCAAGACTGAAAGGAATGCGCCACTAGGATCTGCTTGTAAGCACTTTTCCACTAAACACATTCTTCTTCATATAGGAGGGGTCAGCTGTATTTTGAAGTAAATTCTTTTCAGAAACTTTGGGCTGGCTATGTGAAAGGAATTGTCTTACAGATAGACAGGATTCATTTTCTAGACCTTCTCCTAGTGCTATATCTGACTTTTCTAATTATCATTTCCCTTACTTGCTGAGCCCAGCTGCACTGCGGCACCTCTAGGAGTGTGTTGGATATCTCACATGGGCCCCAGATAAACCATCCTTTGTCTGATCCCACAGCGGTCAAGGAGGAGAAACAGCACTTCAGAAAAATCTCAAAGTTCACAGTAGTGAATGTTACCTTAGGGATGATAAAGTTTCATACCTCATTGTCACAGGTGGTCATTCTGTGTAGCTCACATATGCAGTCACAACATACAGCCCAACTGCAAAGTGTTCAGGCCCCTCCTCCCCTGTTATCCCTGTCAGAACATTAAGCTATTGCACATCAGTGTGCATCTGGACTCTTTGCTTCTCGATTTCATGACGTCTCTGTTTTCCATAGTGACTAATAAGATTGCGTAATTTTTACTGGATTTGGAACTATCTGTGTAAAGCCACACATTTACCATCTGCAGAGATGATTATTGTAATTCTGTGTACTTTCATGTAGTATTGCTGACATTAAGAAAATTATCGTGGAGTTCCCAGCACTGATGACCAGCAGGACAAGCCACGTCATCTCAGTGTCCTAGGTTTTCAGCTGGCCACATGCCGAATATAGAGTCTATCAAGGTTTTCTTCCTTCCCTCAGAGTCTGACACTGGACTGATCCGAGTCATGTCAGGGATGGCTGGTGTCGGCAGCCACAGCCCAGTTACAGCAGCAAACCACTGCAGGAATGCCCTGAGCCTCAAGTCTGCTGGGCAGGAATCAGCCCATGTGCAGGAGATACAGCTGGTGCAACAGCTGGCTGCCTACATCTGTGACATCCAGAAGACTCTGGAATGCTTATTTCTTTCTGTGCTTTCAGAGGACAATGCCTCTTTTTCCCACTTTGACTCTCAGTGGTAGTCACACCATAGGAAGCAAGGTCCTGTCACACCCTTGGAAAGCAAGGGAAATTCCACCCTTATGTACTGTACCAGGAAAGTGAGGGAGACGAGGACTTCTTGATTACTCTTCAATTCTGGAAGCTCTTTGATTCATGAGGAAGGATATATATAAATATATGAACACTGAATAGAAAGCAATAGAAAGGGATAGGAAGGGAAAAGAAGGATTGTATATTTTCTGGCTCTTATGTGTTGTTAAAAATTAATGTTCAAGTAATTGTTAAAATTCACTAGGCACTTTGCTAATGTGATTCTTTTGGACACTGTTGCTCTGCTACTTGTTATAGCTAGCTAGACAGAAAAAGTTAGTATTTATGCAAAGCCAGTGAGTTCTTATATTTCTATTTATATACTTTTTTACAATTGTGTAGCTTCTTCTTTGAATATGTCATGACTTTTTAAAGATGCAGACTCTGCTTTAAATATTTGCTTTAAAGTCTGTGATACAGTGCACTGCACCTACACATGCGTTCTTCCAAGGACATACGTGATCGCAACTAAGAGTTGGAGGTCTGGGTCTTTGTTTTGGCAAAGAAGGGCTAACCATAGCTCATCCTAAACTTTATCTACACCACTGCCACAGCATGTGAAATGGGTTTACCAAACTGCTTTGGGAGGCACTTTCCTATGCTTCTTATGAATGATATATTTGTGGCTTCCAGGTTGCATGATACAAAGATTTCATAGTTGGAGTTGATCTGCAGCAGAAGTTAGGCTGCCATGGAACCACAACCGTGAACCGACATCTCTGGGAGATGCCAGTCACTGTCGTTTGAGCCACTGAAAAACTGTGACAGAACTGTGTTCTCACATAATGTGTTAAATAGCAGCAGACTTAAAGATGCTTCGAATCATAACAAGCCTAATTCTGAGCCAATGTGGCACTCAGAGTGCCAAGGACAGGATGTATCTTAAACCTAATTGATTTTTCCATGTCTACTATGCCATTTCTCTCTCTCTTTCTCTCTCTCTTCCTTCCTTCCTTCCTTCCTTCCTTTCTTTCTTTCTTTCCCTTTGAAATGCACAGCACTAGGGATATGGGGCTTAAAGGCCTGTCTTATTTGGAAAAAAAAGTGCCAGTATTAAACCACCCCACTGTGTAGATGCTTCTATTTCAGTTTAAATGTGCTTTTCATGGAATTAGCAAGTTGATTCCTTGCTGACATAAGCTTAATCAATACGAGGCACTCAGCCTGATAGAAATTTATCTCCGTGATGGGGTTGCACCAATTTCTCTACATATCTTTGAAAAACCATTTAGTTAAATCAGTTGTTTCTTCAAATTGTCAAGTCTGCACTTATTGACGATTTGCAGTACAATGTTGTGGCGAGCTGAAAAATGTATCGCTTCAGGACAATGTAAAGAACACTTTGTGTTTGTACAGTGCCACCCATTACAGCTCTGAAAACTGCAAATATCAATAAACTTAGAGCACTTTTACATCTGTGTTCTTAATCCCCATTTTCTAAATGCAGGAACTTAAATGTGGAGAAATAAACTGTGTTTACAAGGTAAAAAAAAACCAACAAAACAAACAAACAAACAAAAAGAAAGTCTGTGGTAAAGCCAGAGAGAAAATGTAGAGACATGGTTTCAGAAACAGACCAAGGCCTTTGAATGCCCCTGGTCCCAGCATCTCGCAGGGACCTTATAAGTAAGAAGTGCTGGTGTCTGTGCTGTGTGGTAATCAGCCCCTTGAAGTCAGGTTGCCAAAGTGGACAGATGAATCCCAAAATAACTAGTCTGTAAACTCCCATTTGAGTTTTGTAAATACAAATCTGATTTTTTTCTTTTAGAATGAAGATCAGCCCTTGTAATAAAATCACCACCTTAGTAAATATTTATTTCTAGTGGTATTCTCCTTTAGCTCTAAATATAGACATTCTAATCTCAAATTCTGAGGCAGAAGGGATATTCTACCACTTGTTATGGCTACACCACATATCTTTTTTTTTTTTTCTAGAAACAACCATTTCAATTATTACTCTGTCGTCAGAGCTTTTTAGACTAGGAAAAGGACCACAACGACCATATTGGTACAGTGCTGTCATCCATTGCTGAAAAAATAGTTGTAGTCCATACAACCACTCCATCTGCTCTGTGTTAAAGGAAGTTTAATAGCCTGAAGTCCTGTAAGTGTTGGGTCTGGTCACAAACTAAAACATGCATTATTTCTGCAGGAAAAGGAATATGACAATATCAGGTCTGATGAGCTTGCACTGATCTCAGATCAGGCTGAGATTTGAATGGAGTGAGTAGTGCTGTGGTACAACTGATTGAAAGGTAACTGAGTGTAAAACGGACCACAGCTGATGCTTTCACCACAGAGTGCTTGCTCACTCTGTCATTGAGTGACGCCACTGAAAGTTACTGCCACTTGAAACACAATGAAAACATTTTTAATGCCTGAAAAAGCCCTTCCATCCTTTGCCATATGTCATCTTTATACTTTGAATTCTATTATCTGGAATTCAGTTACACCAATGTTTTCTCAGAAGTGTGGATACTTTCAAAATATTAAGCTACAAAGAACTTAGCTGTGCTATACAGATGCTGTCTGCAATTAAGGCAATTAAAAAGGGAAGCTTGAGGCAGAAGCCCTTTAAAAATGTTTGCAGACCTATCAAAAGTCTTTCTGTGCCCCTATTCCCAGAGTACCTGGGCACCTCAACACCTCAAAATCTCAAATGTGTTTGTTCTGGAAGATAAAAGCACTGCTCTGTCTTCAGTTTGGAGAGGGAAATCTAAGGCAGAAAGAGATTAGAATGACCTGTTCAAAGTCAGGTAGGAAGTCTGTGACAGAAAAGAGAATTTAACTTAAAGCTGGCACACACATTTCTTTTTCCTGAGGCCTATTTTTCCTTCCTGGAAAGCTCTGGAGGGCTGCGAATCACAATTGTTTTAAGGCCCCTGAGGGAGATGGTCCTGCATTTTTACTCCTGGCTACTTCTCCCACTCGGGCTGCCTGCAGCAGCACCCCGGGCAGCGTGGAGATGCAGGTGGTGGGATGCGGGTCCCCACTGAAAGCTCTGCCAGCAAAACCTGCTGCACTCCCAGCGGCACCAGTTCCCTTCTGCAGCTCCTGGCATGGCTGCAGGGGTTGACAGCAGTGGGGAAAGGGAAGGCATGATGAGCTGAAGGGTGGGAGAGGGTGGGATGAGTCCTGCCGGCAACAGCCCCAGCTTTGATGGACATTCAAGTGGCCATGAAGCTGCAGCTTGAACTGCACCTTCACAAAGTAAATTTTATCATTAGTTATTCTGATCTGAAAAAGAAAAAAATCTAGACACAGCTGGAGCAACCGCTAAGGTGACAAATGTGGGGAGAAATCTCTCGTCTTTATTCCTTCCATTACTGCAAAGGGATGCACCAGGCTGAGGGACCTGGGAGTACAAAAGGCCTTGAGTCACCTTGATGTTGACTCAGTCCCCTGAAAAGAGGGGCAACAGCACTTGAGGCCATCATTTATCACCTCCTCCCTGCTACGTATGGCAGGACTCTTTACAATGGATTTATTTAAAGTAATAATATTAGTCTGTAGCCAGGCTATCACCTTGAACTGTATTCTCTCATAGTAGCATACAAGCTTCTTAATAACTATTCTCTTATCTACAAAGCAATTAAAATGACAGATGAATATTCTGACTAAGCATGTATTTATTTATTTATTTGCTTACTTGCTTCATCCCCAGTTTCCTCTCCCTACCTCCCTTTTATGGTCTAGCTAATAAATGTCTCTCTCAGCATGCCACTGTCAATAGCAATTTAAGTGCGTATCAGGCTGTGTAAGCAGCACACACAGTATCAGTTAATAGGAGGGGAAACCTCAAGGACAGTGGTGCAGAGCAGACTTGCCATCTCTACTGACCTGGGTTGCAGATTGCTGTTTTTGAAGGGGCTGTACTCCTCTGTTGCTGTGAGGGAGTAGATGCCCACTGCTGAGAAACTCTGGACTGGGCAGATGGACTTAATTTATGAGCCAGATCAGCTGTGATACATCTACTGTTAGTGGATCCCCCAGTGCCACTACTCACACTATGAAGCGTGTCTCTTCAGGGGAGAAGAAGGAGCCCTCGGTCAAGATTAAATGGTGCAAGAGGAGTCACAAACCTTTTTCATTGTGGCTATGAGGTGAAGAGTCCTAACTGTATCTCAACAATTCTAACCAATGAAGTTGAGACCATGCCACTGACAGATGGGTATTTCCTGTACAATGCAGCAAATCCTCCAGGAATAAATTTTAGACATTTTAATAAAATAAATTTGACCAGAGGCAGATGGTCACTAATGATGATCACCAATATGATAACTCAACCGTAGGCTGAGATTGTCATCCTCAGGATTCAAATCTAAACTACATTTAAAAATATTGGGCAAGAAACTGAGATATGGAAGGTTGAAAAAAGCCAACATTTTAACTTTGCTGATTAGTGTCTTGGCTGTGTTAATTTCTCTGTTGGGTGGTTATTTATCTGACTAGAGAGGATCTGGCTGGGGTATGAAGTGGAAGTTTCCTGGGCACACAGTCTTTAGTGTGTACCCAAATATTTCGCCTTCTCTTGTATAGAGAAAGCGGTACTTTGGCTGCAGCTGACAGCACATGAAAATGAGTTTTCTTTCAGTATCTCATTTGCATTTAAAAGGATCATCTCCCACTTTTTCCACTTTTCAGCCCAAGAGAATCAGATGATCTTTTAGAAACAAGAAGACAAACCACAGGGAAGGTTCTTTACTACAGAGCTTGTGATAACAGCCTTTGGGCTGACGTAATGGACATGACACCTAAAATCAGCAAAAATAATATTTTGTAGAAGTATTTACCAGCCTAATCAACATATTCTGTCTGCATGCATATAGTCATTATTTCACTACTCTTGTTTTTTCTTCAAAAAATCTCTCTCTCTGTCAAAACAGTAAAGAACCAAGGAACTCATAATCTCATACTTATGCTAACAGCTTTTGACCCAAGGAACATAATCTGCCTTTATATTTTATCAAGATAAATTCCAGACATCATTAGTTTTCCCAGACCCAAGTCTTGGCCTGTATTCCTCACAAGTGGATAATCACCCAATAAAAATAAATAAAAATGTCACCCTTCCAAATTCGTATCTGACATTGTTCAGAAACCCCTTTCGCCTGGACAGGAGCCCACCGAGTCTTTCTCCCTGCTGCTCCCTGACCACCAGTTCTGTGCAGCCGATGTCGTGTCTGAGCCCCTTATGTGCAGCTTCCTCATCTTGCTGTAGGTTAATGACAAAGAAACTGGGTGTGTATTTTAGGAGATTCCCACTTTGTAAGCAGACATCTAGCTTGTCTTATAGCCTTTATAAAACAGACTGGCAGTGCTACACAATTGCAGTTTATTGTCATGCCATGCTGAAGGAGAGTATAGATTTGCAGTTGAAGGTCAGAGCATTTAAAGAGCAAAGAAAATGTCTCCTGCGGGTGTTTGGTTTATAATTCCCCATGATAGGGCTTCTTTATTGAGGTTTGTTGTCATTATAAAGTTCCCAAGAAAAATAGTTATCATCTATTTTTCATCCTGGCATCTCTCTGCTGTCAGTGGATGCCCACAGCCATAGCCAGGAGTATGGCCCTGCTTCTGGCCTCTGATCTGAACTGGTTTTGCTCCCGCCCTGGGCAGCTGCTGGGCAGGCAAAGCAGTAGGGAGCAGGCAGCACCCCAGGTGATAAAATGTCCCGTTTCCGTTCTGCTCTATGGAAAATCATAAAAGCTTTGAAGTCTGAAGGCATATGCACTCCAGCAGAGAAAACTTCACATCTCATCCTTTCCCTAGCCAAGAGTGGATCATTTCTACTGTCTCACAAGCTGCCTGACAACACAACACATATAAAAATTGGAGCTATCAGCCTATCAGATCATGAACCAGCTTTCCTGAATGTTGTTATTAAGGCAATTGTTAAGTGAGATAAAAATTGGTAGTTTAATAATTGTCTTTAGAAGAATCCTCGGTATACCCGAAATGAGGCTCGATGCAATTAATTTGGCTAAACAATTCAGAAGAAATTATCATATTAATGTGAAAAGTATAATGGATGAATTACCACATGAATGCTCTAATTGCCTAGATTCTAAAACACAGAAGGGTATCAGGGAGCTGGCAGACATTAGAATCCATCATTTCCACTATTGTATGTTTTTGCAATGGAAAATAGAATTAAGCAAACACATTCTTTGCTATTTAATTAAAGGAATGTACACTTTTACAGATAATAGTCTTGACAGTGAACAGAAAACACAGCTCTGTTCACATGCTTATAGCCAAGAAACTGCAACCATTTTATCCAGGAAATAAACTGTGGTATTTGAGCCCTTGGTACTGAGCAGGTAGAATACACTCCTTTGCAGGGCCACTCTTCAAATTCATCCAGCAGTGGATGCAGAGTATGTAATCTCATTTATTGCATCACCTCACAGTTCTGCTGCACTCCGGCACAGGGAATGTTTGAAGTGGCACAGGTGCTGTTTGAAGTGACCTGGGCAGAAGATGCCCAGCTCTGACCAGGCACAGTGGAACCATGAGCTGGCTGGAGCTTCTCAGTTTGGTTCAGAAAGCGTGTCTGTTTTGCTGGCTTTGGATAGCATGGCAGCTAGGAAGGGTGAATAAAAGAAGTCAAGGAGAATTAGTAAAAATACAATGATATCTGAAAAGCTCTTGCAGTGAGCATCTTCCTGGAGTTGGATGCCGAGAACTGCAGACAGAGGGGCTTTGGGTTTTGTGTGTGTGACCATAGCACAACTACAGAGTCACAGCTTGTAGGATGCACAAGCTTTTACAGTTTCATATCCCTGTTTCCTTTGCACTTTTCACAAGCTAAGAACAAGCACTTACCACAGATCAGCAGCTGCACAGTAACCTGTTACGCTCTGGTAGGTGATCTGGGCACAGAGTTTCTCAAGCCAAATTCATCTAAGGTCAGAACCACTGGGGAGAAGAGAGCAGATAGTGTTGTGAACGTTTTGCTAGCCAATGTACATCCAATGCTGTGCTGGCTCGCTTTTTGAAACACCGATGGCAGCAGAGGAGCAGTGGCTATGGCAGCAGTGGTGACAGAAGAAGCAACGGATGCAGCAAGCTCCATCCAAACAGTTCCTGCTGAACCATGGAGAACCACAGAGCAGACTCCATGGCCTGTGTTAGCCTTCAGGCTTCATACAACTGCCTGCTCTAACCAAGAATTTTAAATCTGGCTGCAAAACAATGCACATTCATGCACATGGGATCATTTTCAGAAGCTGTGTTCTTATGTCCCATGAAGATGGAAACTTGGTTTGGGGACCATTTTGAAGAAATCAGACCTCAAAAACAGAGCAGAAATATGTATATTTTCACCATGCACACAGAAGTGATAAACTGGGCTATGGTCCAATAATCCTGATCATGTGGGGTTTTTTAATAAAGTGCAAAATATATTGACATCACTGACTTGAAAGGTCCTGGTAGCTATGCTGTTTAATATATTGGTTCTTCTTATGTTTGCAGAGGAAGAAAAGCAAGAGCAGCAGTGAAGCAGTCAGAAATGGGAAAGCTGCAGGGAGAGTGTAATGGCCGAGCAGTTGAAGGGTGCCAGTGCACATAACAACGAAGCAGCCAAAAACCAGATGCACAAGGACATACAGGAGCACAAGGAGGTAGCAGGGAAGTAGCTGAAGGCAATACCTGTACCAGCTTTACAGAAAGGAAAAGCCTGCTGATCCAGATAATTACAGAAGTTTAACCTTAGTCACTGGTGGACAAAACCATCCTGAACATAAATTACCAACAGGTTAAGGCCAGTTTCAGAGGAAGCAGAGGGCCAGAAATGGTGTGACTCCACAGCAGACACAAGCTATATTGATCAAATTATCACTCTTTACAACTGATGGAAGGGGAGTAATAAAGGTGGATTAATGATTTTGGAGGAAAACAACTGACTTGGTTTGAGTGGATATAATTCAGAGGGTGCTGATGTCATGTGGAGTTTCAGATAACTGTAATTATAAAAGGTGTGTATCCAGACTCCCATAGCATAGCACGAAATGGTAGAAAAATCAAACAATTGAGTAAGTAAAAGTTCCATTTAAGAGTAGGGGACATAGAATCACACTCACTTTTCATCATGAAGCTGAATGTTGCTGTTAGATGGCTCGGAGGGCATAATTTTGAAAAATCTACAGCAAAGCTTTTCAGTAATTGGAAGTGATATGACACCACTGGCAAATATGTCTGTTTTAATGGAAGTAGTATTTGCCACCTTGGAAAACTGGTTTTGTGGACTTGAACTTAAAACTAGCTCCAGGAAGATGAAACGGAGTTCCAAGAACTGCATCTTGGAGAAGGAAGAGCACATGTTGTGCTGACATGCAACATAAGGGAAGTCACGGAGAAGTCTAGTCCTACATGTAGTTATGTCCACATCAGCTTCAGTCAGCTCAGCATCAGTGGTTCAGTAAAAATGAATTAAAACAGCCATGCAACTTAGTCACAAACGCTTCACAGAAGCTGATGAGATTATGGATCAATAAGGATAATATATCTCATATCCATATGGGTTTTTTCAAATTTCTTTTTCCTTCATGGACTGAAATGAGCTCCATTAAATGAGATAAAATTGCAAGAGACTGGAGACAATTGAGACAATTCAAAAGACCGCAGGTAGAAATGGAAAATGTTTGAATAGATCAGAGACTGAATCAAGAAGCCAAGGCAAGGGATTGACTTTAATTTAAAATATTATAATGATGATGATACACCAGACCACACCAACATATGATACACACACACACAAAAAAAAAAAGGCAAAAAAGGAGTGCAGTCAAGACCCTAAAGCTGATATCAAGTTCATGACTGAACATTGCATTAAGTAAAGTTCTGTTTAGTAGCGGAATAATCCCTGAATAGGAGTGACCAGCAATGTCATACTGTTTCCCAAATCTGGAAGGACACTAGAATAGCCAGAGAAGAAAAGGATCGTTTACCTATTTTGGATTATAATTAAAATGCCTAAGTTTTCTACAGCCCTACAATTTAGTTGGCTGGCTATAGAAATAGTCAGAAACAACGATCATCATTAAAAACTTGTAGAAACCCCACAAATGCAGAAGTCTTGCCAAATAAAGAAGTCAGTGCAGATTCGTTGTCCTACGAATTTCACACACATGCACATTCAACACACACATTTGCACAGTAAGAAGAGAGAACAGGCAAATCAAATACACAGAAACTGCAGAAATTTGATGTGTTTGCCAAGACTCAGACACAAGTCTTTACAGGAGTCTGCTTGTAAGCCAATTCATATTTGAATAATTGAAATGACATCTAATGGAAATTAAATACCTACAATAAAATACAAGTGTGTATTCACCTTTATGACAAAAGTATTAATACAAAGGTACAATATTGAGATTGTCTAGGAAAACATCTTGCCCTAGAAAATGTAAGAGCTTTGTGTTCAAAGGATTTAGAAAATAAACTCCCTTTCTGTGGAGCCCTGCCCCTTGGGATTTGGCATAAGAAAGGAGAATTCCTAAGAAATATCAGGTTTTCTTTGCTGGTGTATTTTTTACTTTGTTCTGAATGGAAACAACTTGAGCTCAAAAGGTAAATTTAATTGACTGTAGATTTTACTAAGTGTGAGTTTAGCAGAGAAAGCAAAAAAAAAAGCCAAGGATGTACTAAAAATGACGGCATTTTACAATCCCTTTCTTCTTCTTTTGATAAGCACTTAAGAGAAGTCTATTCAGTGAAAGCTGCCAATTCTTATTTTTACCATAGGTACAGATCGAGAATGTCAGAGGAAATGTGTATGGCAAATTAGGGTGAACTCTGTGGCCTGAATGTTAAATGAGAGGGCAAATTATGCAGGATTTGTCTACTATTTCGCTGCTCTCATTTGTGATTTCTTTGGGCAGGGCACTTTTATAAGACTGTCCTGAAGATATTATCATAATGGCATATTTTGCATAATGGAAAACACAGTCACCTCAGATCTTCTTTTGCATGACAAACCCTTGATTAGAAAAATAATAGGATGGAAATGGAATTTGTATTTACACAGTCAGGCATCAGAGCCAAGGAGAATGGAAGCTGACCTCAATACACTGGAGAAGTGACATAGGCAGATGCAAAACCTCTCTCTTTACAGTAAATTTAGCCTAGAAATAGACTGGGAAACAAGCTGGAGTCATATAAAAGTCTTCCTACAGTGAAAAGTTCTTAATGAGAAAAGTGTCTGTGACATACAAAAGATATCGCACCTTTTCAAATTATTCATAGCTCTTATTACACTGTAAGATCCATATTACACCTCTGTGAAAACAATAATGTTTTGCTATTGAACAAAACAGTGAGTGTTTTAAATTTTTTATTGCACATCCAATACAATTTTGGCAACTTACAGTCTTTAGGTCCCTTGATATACAGTTAGAAAACAGAGAATAAATATACTGGACTACATCAGCATAGCCAACCATTTACATAATTAGGAGCTGGATTATTATTTTCAGAATGAAATACAGCCATGCTCCCATACTCATCTGAATTCACTCTCCTATCTGCCTATGCATTTATACGGTTGTTGCTGATGTGCACATGTCATCAGACATGTAGACCCACTGGATTTATTTAATTATTCAGTTTTAATAAAAAAGTTTATTTTGCAAACAGAAACAAATAAACTTTCTAAAGCATGCAATAATTTGGAAGACTCTGTACCTTCAGGGAAATTGTAAAATCAAAAGGTAAATTTTACTAACCATTGCTTTCTTACTAATCTAAGAATGTAATGTGCTCTCATGTGACTAGACTTCATGTGTGTTCAATTTGGAAGCCAACAACATTGTTTCATTACTGTCAAGGGTCTCGAGAGCACAAAACAGTGTTGTTATCTGCCAAGATCGCATTGCGCACAGGTCTGACACTGATTTTGGTTGATAAGGATTCCAACACAGCTGGTTTACAGGAGACCCTACTACAACTGCTTAAAATGCCCAGATTAAAATATGCTATCTGAGATGGGAAGATAATGTTGTGATAGTGGAGCTATACATGCTAGGAGAGTATAAGTCCTAATTACAAATGTGGTCATGCTTATTTCTGTGATTATCCTGGATGAAAGTACATTGGTCAGCTGGATACTTGATATAGCCTGGGAAAAGAATCAGTATATTGCTCTGAACCATCTCATCTCAGTCTGATAAGGATAAAATCTTGGCCTGTCTTTGGTTTTCTGATAGCCATTTCCTCTCTGTCTCCCTCCCTGTGATCTGTTGAGTCGATCTTAGTCTGATCCAAAGGTTCTGAATGCCCAGAACTGCCATTAAAAGCAGCAAGGATGGGTGTATCCAGCATCTCTCAGGATCAAGCTTATCATTTTTAGCTGTAAATATCTGTATGACTAGAGTTACATGTGTCGGCTTTGAGATAATGTCATGATTTCATTGTGGTCAAAGATCTTGAAAAAGCAAAGCATGGCTGATCTCTGCACAGTGTCTGTTCATGTTATTATCTTAACAGTAAACTCATAGCTGATTGCAGTTTGGCCCTTATCAGTTTTTCCTTCTAGCAATGGATAAAATCATTTCAGCTTGCTCAGTAACAGACCCATCTTAAGTAAGACACAGCTTTACAGAGAGCTGACAGGTAAAACTAACCTTTCTTTTTCAGCAAAAGTGCCTGTTTAATTAAAAAAAAAAAAAAATGACACAAAAGTGGTCACAACATTTAATATACCTATATAAACAATGGGTAACGAAATTCAGTAATTCAGCTTTACAATGCCTAATGAAACAGATATTACACCTGGTATTAGTACTGTAAATTGGTCCACCTGGCTTCAAGTGAGCTCTAAACAGACCGGCTGATTAGAAGACTAAAGATAACCCAATTTAATGATCATACATAATACCTACCGGGATCCCCTACCTGAACACCAGTATAGCTACTTTCTTTGAGGAATACTTTGCAATGTATTAAAGAATGAATCTCCCCTTTTCTTCGACAGCAAGAGCATGCCAGACAGACAACCCCCTACTAGCAGTCTGAGCTCAGATATACATCATCCACGCTCACAAATGCCGCTTAATTCACCTTCTCTAAAGTGCAACCAGTTAAGTACTGCACTGAGATTGTATACTTAATGTATATATTTGTTCCCCCACTCTGCTTTCCATTAATCGATTACTGTCTCAAAGCTGCACTTAGCCATTATGACAATAGTTTCATTTGTTAAAAAAAAAAAAAAAAAAAAAAAAGAAAAAAGTATCTGTAAAAAGATGCTCTGAAAGCTCTGAAATAAGAATCTGAGTTGTAGTAGAGCTTCTTAGTCCATGCTCAGAGGCAGCTCTGAGCCTTCCCCCGGATTACTCCCGTAAACCAAACCAAAGCCACACTCTGTAATGTCACCACTTGCAGATGCAGCTGTCGGTTTTTCTGCTCTCCCCACTTCCAGTAAGCTCATCCTGGACGCCTTTTAGCCAGCTCCAATTTTGGTGGCTCCTCCATTTGACCCAGCAAGAAATACACAAACAAACAAATCCCGTAAGGAAGGGCAGGAAGTTGGGCGAGCTGTTACGGGCTTATTGTTACTAGGGAAACCACTTCCTCAGTATTCATGTGTTCAGCAGATCTGTCTGCCTGCATCTCCAAGTCCCAGGCAATGTCATGAAATGAGCAGCAACTGGGAAAATAAACCCAAACCAACACAAAATATACTACGTGTGTCCATGACACTTAAAATGAAAATCTCATTTTGGTAAATCAACCCTAAGCAGAAATATCTTCCCATAATATGCTTTTATAACAAGAGCATGTGTGTTTGGAAGAGGGGTCACTCTTTTCATGTGCTATACTCTATTCTTCTTTTCCTTAACGTTAATACAATATCTGTAAAAGCAATTAGTACTGATAGGCTAGAGTTAAAATCCTAACCCCAAACACCTACATTTTTGGCTGCTGATCCCACCTCCCATTTCACAAGTGGTATTTTTATCCAAGCAAAGGATGAGTAGAGCTTGTACTTTCCTTTGAAAACCGAATTGTGCTGTTGGGACTCATCTCTAACAAAAGACACTAAATGCTCCTGCTTTATGGCACAGTTTTTTTTTTTTTGTTAGTGTGTGTTGTGTTTGTTTTTTGTTTTTGTTAGGTTTTTGTTGTGCTTTGTTTTTTTTTAAGATGCATCTTGTTTCTGAGTTCAGTCACAAAACTGTGTGGCTTACAAAATAATCACTAGAAGCATCTCAAGCAGCAGCCATGTCTCTTAATGTTCTCTCTACCCCTAATTGCATAGTTTAAATAAGCGGCTGCTTTCCCAGATTCAGTCACAGAAAAGAGGGCTGGAAGGGCTCTCAGGAAATCAGCTGTGCTAAGCAAGCTGTAATATATCTAGTTTGTACACAGATGCTCACCAGTTCCTTAATCTCCCCGGTGATGGGGATTCAACACATCTCACCCTCAACAGGAATTCCATAGCTGAGAAATTGATTTTGTGTCTTCTCCATCTTGCTGAAAATCTCAGCTGAATGATAAAGCCCAAAGAGGGTTATACATGGCCTCCCTGTGTGCTTCCAGCCATGGGCTGTCAGTTCCTGTGCTGCTGCTCTCCTGGCTGAAGTCCAGGCACAGGGTAGGTTTGCCCATTCACCAGAGGTACAGGGCTGGCACTTCAGAAGCTTATCATTCCTGAAGATCTCAATAAGCCCACACCTAACCAGAACCAGCCACCTCAGCAGGTTTGCTCTCATTTTAGAACAGAATGAATGGCAGTGGGGAGATACAGTGTCCAGTATAACTCAGTATTTCAAAGTTCACTTGCTGCTAGAGAAGCGTTTTCTAACCTGACTTGTCAGAAAACAACATACATGCAAAGGTGAGGAGAGTCACAGGCAATACCACAGAAAGGATAGTGGTTCATGTGTTTTGAAAGAAACACAGGGAGAAAAAAGTTGCAGAGAATGAAGGGAAAATACCTTCTCATAGTGTAACCTTGTGATAACAAAGTCCAGATGATCAACAACTATTTGGGCCTTGCTGAAGCAGTAGGCTCACAAACAGTGTAATGCAAAACTCAACCTATAAATTGAGATAAAAGCTAGCACAGCAGCTGGATAAAGAGGAAGATCCTTTTGATGCTACAGAAGTCATTATTATGACAGAGATACACACGAGTATTTAAAAACATAGGGCTTGCTTCCATTTCCCCAGTTTTATTTATATAGCTTGAGGCTAACTATAGTAAACATATTCTCACTTTACAACAGATAGAGCAAAACAGAGAACCAGGCCTGTGGGATTTAGAAATATCCCTGCCATGGGTACCTGCAATACAGAACAACAGGCATATCAAGATATAGAATCAGATTTCAAATACACAAGGGCAACAGCTGATTTTTCTCTCAGCATGTTTGTGTCTTTGCATGATCTCCAGCCTGGTCCCCAATCTACAGTGTGACACGAGTTTTTCTGATCTACCGTGTGACCATATAAAATAGACAATTAAAGACCACTAAGAGACTTTGGCAATTAGAAATATCCAACACAAGCTAACAGAAAGAATTATGTATATCCACTGACAGCACTAAATAAAGAGGCGTATGTGTGCTACAGGCTGGAAAAGTAGAGGAGTTTATACACAAAGACAGAAGCTGTTGGAGGAATGCAACTAAAGAACACACAGAAACCCTCACTGATGTCCCAAATTAAAGGTGATCTAATAAATATGAAGCACAGTTCCAGGTTTCTTTCAGCAGCACAGCACTACATTGCACAGGAAGCAGCTTCTGCCCTTCAGACATCTGGATGTAAAGGTCAAGGAGGAGAGAGAGTTCAAGACAAGTAGTGTCCTCAGCAGTGCTAGGCATGGCTGTGGGTCTGAGGGACAGGCATGTTCTAGTCAGTTTGCTAGGGAGCTTTCTGGCCATTTCACCCACATTCTATCTCATGGGGCAGTAAAATGGCGTTCACCAGCCCCTGACAGGTCCTCATGTCCAGCTCAGGATATACTTCAGCTGGACACTGTTGGAAGCTAGGAGACTACTTAGAGGAGATACTACTATGGGCTTTCTTTACTCACATGTCCTTCCTCAGGCACTGCCTGCCAGGCAGGGGTTAGGAGGGTTGGCAGGCTTGGTACAAGGCTGGAGGACTTTTGTGACGAGAATTAAGGCCATTTTCATGAGGCAGGGGACATCCATGGCACACACTGAGCCCCAGAAGTTGTTCAGTGCTCTCATGACCCACAGCATAGACATGGGCTCCATCTCCTGAGAGCCCCATGCAGTGGCAGCCAAGTTCTTGGGGACATCTGTGGGAGCGGAGCTGCCCGCTGTGGGGCTCCAGGTGGCAAAGCTACTCACACAAGGAAACTGCCACTTCACTTTCAGGAGAACACACGGTCACAGAGGAAGAGCTAACAACAGATGGTGACAAAAGGATGGCCCACATGTGGTGGTTTGGACAAAGAGGCAGCCTTGGGAGCAAGGCAGAAAACCTGCTCATTTGTCAGATGAGGAGTGCAGGCAGCATAGTTGGAAACACCTCCTGTGGTTCCCTGAAGCTGTAGCTGTTGGAAGAGGGCAGGGGCCAAATCACCCGCCTCTCTTCTGCTTTGAGATGTGCAGTCTATAGCAAGTTGGAAAAGGAGACAGACCCCCCTCCAGCTGAGCTCACACTTTCAGTGGGATCTTTAATAAGATGCCAGGTTGGCAGGAGAGAAGAGGAAGGGGAGCCACAGGACAGCCCAGATTTACACGTAAAAAATCCTTCAGCAAGATGTGACATCTCAGTGGGTGTGGAAAGTGCCAGGGTACAGGAAAACAACACAGTTTTATTGCTTCATGGCTCAAAATGAGCCCAAGGTCTGTACATTTTGAAGAAGTCTTAGTTTTGAAGATGAAGATCTGCCTCTGGCCCGTCTCTATTTTCAGTATAAGAGCAGTGCACAGCAGCTAAGAAGTCCAATAATGGATATTGACAGTTGTGGGCTGCTGTTGGATCGGAGGATGGCTTGCCTGGGACAGGCTGTGAGGGAAACCATCACTGACAAGAGTGTTTTCAGCCAGGAGTTGCCCAGGAATCAAATCTGCCAAAAAGACAGTTACACTCTCCAAGTGAAAACAAAGCAAAGTTGCTGTGGCTTTTAGCAACATTGCTGAGAGATCAATACTTATGTTTTCCACAGATTATAGAGTGAATTAAATGTCTACTAGGTTAGAATATATATAGGCAACAGTTGTTTGATGAGGATTTTGGAAGGGGAGGACTGAAGCCATATTTCTTTAGCGCCTCAGGTGTTTATCATGGAAACCAGTTTGCTGGAAATGTTGGTGCAATCACAAGCTTGCGTGTCCATCCATCCCTCCAAAGCAGCCTGCAGCTCAGCAATTGAGCATTTCTCCTAGATGCTCCCACAGCAGAATACAGGGAGGGTGAACGAACAGCAGAGCTCATGCTAGAGCTGAGCACAGAGCGTGTAAGGAATCACTTAGTCACAGAAAAACATAAACACTTGTAATGTCAAGTCAAATGTAGTCAATAGCTTCACCTGAAATAAAACGTGGAAGGGATTATTTTGGTGGCTTTGCAATAGTTTTTTGCTTTGACTTTTCAGGCAAGACTTACAAGCTGACTTGAAAATAATTTCTGAAACAACAGAAAATGAGAAAAGAGCATCCTTATGCCATACCAACTAAATTTTGTGAGTCTGGAAGCAAATATCCACCCCTTTTTGTGATTGTTTTAAAGCTAGGTCTTAAAATCATGAGCCTCTTGCCTCTTTCATAGTGATACTGATTTTAGTGGGACACCTTCGACTTTTCCCCTTTTAAGATGCCTGGAAGCAGAGCCTGGAAAATTCAGATGAGACTATACCATAATCCTCGTGTGTTTTCTTACCCAGGAAACGTTCACAAGGTACATGAGGTTGGACAAATGAGCATTCAAGAGAGAGGCTCCCCTGTATCCTCTATAGCTGCCACAGTGAATTTGCTCCACCCCGAGTACAACGCCTTCAAGTGGTCAGGAGCTCCACATCTCTCAGAAACCAGGGAGCAGGGCCAGGCTGGTGGCAGAGCTCACCACCACAGCTTCTGCTGCTTTACCTGTCCCACCCCATGGCACACAAATTGCCCAGCAGCTGTGAATCCAGCAGAGCTACTTTCTGAGGCAATGTCCATCGCAGGAGTTTCATTTGATCGGCCATTGAGGCACAGTTTGGGCACTCGGCCTTACAGCCTGGCATTAAGGACACTGTTGTAAGAGGAAAATCTGGGGATTACTGGGCAGTTGGAGTCTCCCACCTAAAGAGTGAAAGTTTGCACTGCTGGGTGCAAAAGGGGATGTCTCCTCCTCAGCTCTGTGAATATTGTACCCTGCATGAGTTTATTTTCACGTTGCTTTCATGTTCTTTAGAAATGTTCTAAATCGGTGTGAAATACTTTATTCAACCAGAAAAAAAGCCTTCTTTTTTTCACATTGCCAGCACAGTTTTCCTCCAAATAGGACTAGTCATTCATGCAGATCTAATTAAAATAAATAAGTATTACTAGCTGTTTGCTGAGAACATTAGCCTAGTTGCTCAACTCTGGTTCTAAAAGCTGTTGCCCAAAGTGGCCATACTTACTCTGTGCAGCAGTAGTTTGCCTTCTCTACGCTCTTTAGAAAGTTATCAAAGAAATGCTCAAACACTTTACCTTTGCTACCTCAAGGCCAAATTCTGATCCTGCTGAATGAAGCTCCTGTTTCGGCAGGATCAGAATTGGCCCAAACCAATGAATTTCAGCTGTCTCAGACTCCCATGGTGTGTGGCTTGGAAATGAGGGAGACAGCATATTAGTCCATGCATCAGACATCATCTTCACGCCCAAAAGAGTCATCCTGCAGACCCACCTCGTTTTTTCCTTACACCAGATGAAATCAGTCTTTTCCATTTGTCAAAAGCGGAATAGCGTTTAGCCCACCGATGCTTTAAACTTTCCCTGAAAGTTTGGAAGCGATGAGACATGGTGTTTGCAAGATCCCACGTCCCAAATGACCCGAGCTTGGCTCAGGCATGGATGTCTTTTGTGGCAGTATTCTCAAGGACAAACATCACACTGAGGCTGCCACTGCAAAGGTTCCTTGATGGCAGCAGAAAGTAACTCTGGAGCACCTGAAAAAAAACTTATTTTTGAATATAAAAATGTACGAAAATACATGTGCATAATCGTGTCATTCCCCAGAGCATTACCTACATAATCAAAAGAGAATCATTATGGACTTTGTGGCATGGAGGAATAGAGTGCTCTTCCTTTGTGAGGGGAGCACATAAGACTAAGCAAGCACCATTACCACGGGTAAAGGAAGTAGACTGCCTTTAAAGAAAAAAAAAAAATAGATGGCATCTTCTCTGTAGCAAAATGAGGGTACCCAGATCTTCTTATTTTCACAGTCATTGTACTTAAGAGCAGTCTTAGACTAAAAAGCACCTAATTTCATTCCAGCTGATTTAAAATGCATTCTGATGCATCGGAGCTATTGTCTAATCCTTTTGTTTGAGATGTTCTACATTAGTCAGCCACTTTTGATTCATGTGCTAACAATCCCCCTTAAGGCAGGTAATTCACAGACAATGTTCATGATGTGCAAAGAGGCACTCCAGTTCCCACAGACAAAAGTCAGTAAACTTGAAATCCCAGAGCCCCTAAACTTATTTTGCATAATTTGCCCTCACAGGAGGGGAGGTGAGATCTGTTTATATGCATCTCCTAGATCAACTTAAAATTCAAATCAATTTTTAGAACAGTGGGAATGCTGATTAGAGGCAAATCACAGCAGAAAGCAAAGGTTGTAACCAATTCTGAGTACAAACAAAATAAAATGTGAATTACCTCACTTTAGCCTCTATCCAGTCACCTATGCCCTACTTCAACGTCTTTTCAATTAAAGTTTTCTTGAAGGAACAATTAGCAGAAGTAGCTATATTTTTATTAAATAATGTCCTTCTGCAGATGGCATTTTTCCTTGTGTACTGAGGCTATAACAGATGGCATTTGCTGCTGTAACGAGAATAAGCTTCAAGCAGAATAACTGGATTTTCCCCAAATTGCAAATAGGACCTTTATGCTATTGGAAATTAAGATTTCAAGCTTTCCACTATGATGCAGTTTCTGTCCTCAGAAGATCTTGAGATAAGTGCACTGTTTCAAATGATGTGATACTGGGCACAGGATAGAGGTTGGCTTCCTTCTTCTGAACTGCATTGCATAGAAAATCCCATTTCTTTTTCTCAGAAACATATATATATGTATTTATAGTACACAAAAAAACAAACTGTCATCACATAAGGGCAAAAGATGAAGCAATGGTACCAGTAACATCTGAAAATATGTAAAAAAAAAAAAAGACATCTAAATTTCTCCACTAGTAAACTATGTGGCCACTACAACCTCTTACGTAATTAACAAATTATAAGGCTATCAAGTGTGACTTCCTGCTTGCATAAGCCACCAATATTCACAAAGTGGAATCTAGCCTCAAGCTCCTATTTGTGTTTAAATTGCAGTGTCTAGCTTAGCAAGTCATCCCAGATAAAGTCCTAGCAGTATTGAAATCAACAGAAAAAAAATTTCATTTATTTCAGGATTGCCAGGATTACAATTTATTTTTAACTGGATTAAAACTAGACCTCTCCTGCATGAGTGGTACGATGATCTATTAAATTATTTCTATAGAAATAATACATCTTAGCTGTAGCCTGAAATTACCTACTGTCTTCTCCAGCCAGTGAAGCTTGTTATCCCCTTTTGATAGGTTTCATTGCTAATGATGATCAGTTTTTCCTTCTTTCATAGGGGAATGCTTTCTAGAAATGCTTCATTCCAAACTAAAAGCAAAACCATGAGCATGTTTGTGGAGTTGAAATACTGTGTCAAAACTGTGAAATATTGAAATATCTGGGAACAGCAGTTTGGCCAGTTTAAAGACCTAAGCCTGTGGTGTCTGAAAAGAAAATATTCACACCAGTTTCTGGCATCTGCACCGGCCCATAGCTGCACACACCGGAGGATCTCAGCGTCCCTGAGGTCTCCAGCCCCACAGTCATTGAAATGGAAACCTGCCACTGAGCTGAGAAACCTGAGCTCCTGGCAGCCCACAGGTGAAGGAAGTTAATTGAAAGATAAGTCCGTCTCTCCTGATAAATCAGTGGTTTTCAAAGCTGCTGAATAACCTTGCTTTGTTGGGAGAAACTTCCAACCAGCTCTAATTAAACAGTCTAGATTAAGTTAAGAAAAGCAATTTAATTGAAAGAAGGTGCAGGGAGGTCTGGGAGATCTGGGGAAGTGCTGAGGGACACCTCAAAAGAAAAAGGTGTGTGTTCTGCTACAACAGCAACATTTCTCTGTTGGGACAACGCAGTACTGCGGGGCACCTCAGGAAAATAGGCAGTGTGGGTTTCTTTGTTTTTTCCCTGCACCGCATCCTGCAGTAGGAGCATTGCAGGCTGATCCTTCAGCTGTTAATCACTTGTTTAGGTGACTACTACCAGAGAACAAAGAGAGATCGTATGTGGGGAAAATAAACCAGGTAGAGGCTGAGGATCACATGAGAAGAGAGATTAAACAGCACCTTTTCTTTCTCTCTTTGTAGTAAATGTCCAAGTTAAAAAAAAAAAAAAAAATGAAATCCACCTAAGGCCATTTCTTTAACTTGGGCTCCAGAGATATCTTTAAAAGAACTTGGTTGCATTTTTTTTTCTTCTCTGTGTGGAAGAAATTAATAAAAGATCAGGGTCTGGGGCAATTGTGAGTTTGATACTGTGTTTGACAGATGGCATGGAGTCCAATTCCACCTTCAGGTGTTCATACACCAGCACAAACCCCTGTTACTGCGCCAGTTGCTGCATGGATGTAGCTGAGGGCAGAGTCTGGATCTCGGGCAATACAGTGAACAGGACTGAAGGTGTTGCACATGAACTGCTGGGTGTTAACAAAGTGCCTTCAGATGCGTTGAGTCAGAGGAAACCTTGGCAGGTAACAGTATTGGCTGTATGTGGAAAAGAGGAGGGTTTGGGGTCCCCTGCAGCTGTCAGGGGAACGGCGAGATGCGGGTGTTGGCAGCTGCGGGTGTTGGCGGCCAGGCTGCGCTCGCAGTGCGGGACACCCCAAGATGTGTTTGGGAGAGAAGACACCACGACGGGAGCGAGGGGCCACGGGCTGCCCCAGCATCCCACACACAGCGTCTACTCCGCCCAACACTGTCCGATGGCAGCCCCGAGCCATAGCCGAGGGAAATAAAACCTCTATTCACGGCAGCATTTCGTAAAATGTTTGAAAAAATTCAGCAAATTTCACAGCAAGGCGGCTCCTCCGCCGTTCCAAGCCCAGCGGCAGGCCGCGCCCACGCTGATTCGGGATGTAAAGCTCCTCCTCCCGCTCTGCACCGGGTACTCCGGTGTTCTTCTCCCCTCCCGTTGGCGCCAGAGCTCCCGCTGCCCCAGCGCAGCCAGACCCGGCCCGGCCCGGCGCTGGCTGCCCCGGCACAGGGCGCCCCCTGGCGAGCGGCGGCGGTGCGGGGTCGCCCCGCTCTCCCCTCGACGAGTGGGAGCGGCACAGTGGCCGGGCCTGGACGTTAGCGGTGACGGTGTCCGCTGGCAGAGCACAGCTTCCATTTTCCATGGGACTGCCCTTGAACGGTGGTTTAAGGTCTCGTCTCTCCCATTGTCCTCCCTCACGTTCCAGGCGAACCATCGCGCCTGTGGCCCCTGCGCAGCACCTGGGCCTGGGCCAGCAGAGCTGCTGAGAAACATGTGTTTGTGCAAAACGGGGCATCTGAAGTGGCGTTCAGCAAGGCCAGCGACCGTAAATGTGCTCCTTGTTCATTCCTGGCACATCCTCCTACCAGACAGATTCCTGCAGTCAAAATATTTTGGTGCGAAGCGAGGGAGCCCAGCGGCCCCAGTCGCAGGTGTGGGAATTCACCCGGCTCAGTGTTTTCAAGGGCTTCACGTGTTTCTTGCCAGAAAGTTGCCTTGTACCTCACACAGTCCTGTCGGACGGGATGAGAGAACACGAGTGAGCCACTGATGTTTTTATTTCTGCACAGCGATGGACACAGGGCTAATGAGGGCTAATGAGGAACAGCTGAGAGCCCTGGTTGCAGTGGGCAAAGCCACCTGAGCTCCAGCTCAGGCCTCCAGTAAGAGGCTGGTGTCATTTCCAGGCCCCAGTTACTTTCTTCTCTGGTGAAGGTGGCATCTCCATCAGCCCACCTGGCACTGTGGCTTAAGTGGGGTTTGTCACAAGCCTCCATTCCCCAAATCTGGGTATTGTTTCTACTTCAGCAGTACTGACATAGGAAATCCCACTGCAGAAACACACTGAGGTGTTCAAAGCTCCATGTTATTAGAGATGGTGAGTGTACAGCACACTTTGTCATATTTAGGGACTTGTAAGGGCTTATCCAAAACCCTTGGAGACTCTCCTCTTTGGTCAATCGGTTGTCCTACACATAAATGGCAGTTTCTTGGGGAAAGGGTTTGTGAGGATATCCAAATGTCCCTTTCTCATGTGGGGGTTGTAAAAGAAGGACCCAGAGAATTATAAGGTGAACATTCAGGAGATTTATAAAACAAGGAAACTTGTCTATGACTGTGTCCTAACCACTGCCAGATTCATAGCCTTGCCCTCAGGCTGCACATGCATCTCTGTCTTGTGTGCTCTCTCCTGCTGCTTCAACTCCAGTCCTGCTACACTGACAGCTGTTGTGTGTGAGCGGAGCTCAGAAGAGTGACTGGAGCTGTGGAGCAGCAAAACCTCGCTCTGCCAGACAGAGCTCACTTGCTGCTGTCTGGGCTGGCAGAAGAGCAGGGTACCTCTGACCACTAATGGAGCTGCTCCCAAAATTACAGGTTCCTGCTATTCCAGGTTAGTCACTCCACATGCACAAGTGCAAGCTAAACAGCCGTCAGTGAGAACACAGATGCTGCTCAGATGCAAACAGGCATTTCTGGAAAGGACCTAGTGGCTGTGGGAGACCAAACTGCAGCTCTTCCATGATTCACACTGAAGAGGCAGTTATGTTCCAGAATACCCTGCACTGGGCTGCTTTCTGAGTACTCAGTAGATAAACAGGCACTTGTAGCAGCCAGCAATGTACATGAAAAGGGCATGTTAGGGCTATAGTGGTTTGCATTTATTACATGTAATGGGCCAGAACAGCATGCTGGGAGAGAAGTATCTATAAAATGTTAACTACCTGTATGAAAGGCGCTATTTCTATAGAGCACTACCTCCCAAGCAGAAAGTCACTTCTGCTTTGCGATCTGTGTTGTGTGTTGTGAAAAAAAAGGGGTATGTAGGAACACCTGAGATCTGAGTACTTTGACAGTTATATTTGTGTCCCCTGATGCAGCCAAGAGGCAGTTAATGTTTGTTTACAGTATTTCACAGGTTAGCCAACACGAGGGAACATGCAAGTTCTCCTGCTCCACACTGATATGCTGCTGGGTATTTGGTCAATGAACAACTCTTCACAGTCCCTTTAGATCACAACTCTTTGTCGTGTCATGTATTGGAATCTTTCTATCTGTCTATACAGTGAAATGACTTGTTTTGAACACAGAAGTTGCACTTCTTTGTTATTGTGATAAACTATTCTTAAAAGGTATCTCGAATGCTCAGTCTTCGCCAAATACCAGTTGAAATACTCTCTAGGGTGCTCATGCCCATGCAAAGCTTTGAAAATAGAGAACTGAATCTGTGCCTTGTTTTTTGGGGTGGGTTGGTTTTTATTTTCCTTTTACAAAATATGGATCTTTACATCTACATGGTATATCCCAGGGCTGTGTGTACAGCTCATTTCATTAATGCATGAATATCTCTGAGCACCTCAGGTGGAAGCTGGGGGCAAGCTATTATAATTAGCTGGATTGTGAGATGAACACCTACTCTTTTGAAACCTACGCTGTAGTCCTAATTCCAGTTGAAAGGTGAGGTTGAAAAGTTTCTGTGATATCATAAATCTCCTTAGGGTTCAAGACTTTGCTAGTGTACATAGCACTGCAGTATCTTGTTGTGTAGCACTTAAAGCTGTTATGTCTTTTATTTGAATCACCGTATCGATCCTTGGAAAGTTAATTTTAAAATATGTTTTTTAGTTTAGCAGTCCTTTCAAGGTAATACTACCTCAACAATCACTACCAGGTCCTTTGGGAAACAGAAGAAAAGGGGAAAAAATAAAACCACAAACCACTTTTGGAATCACTTGCTTTTGCCCAACTCAGTATCAGCCGGCAGAGGCAATAACGAAGGGTCTGCAGGACTGCTCTCAGTTATTGTCCCTGGCTCGCTCTCAGCATGACTCACTGCAGACAATATAGAACACCACTAGCAAGGGGAATGAGCAGGAATGAACAGTAAATACTTGGCCCTGGATTTTCTTTTTTTTTTTAAAATCTCTTCAGGTTGTATGTGTGTACGTGCAGGTTGTTTGTTTTGTTTGTTTGTGTTTGTTTTTCCCTCTGATTTGTATCCCTTTATCCTCGCCCATGTGCTATATGAGCTTCTCAAATCTACTGTCTATGACACCACCCACCACTGGTAGCAGCAAGCTCTTCCACGGCTGAAGGGTTTGGTTTACAACGAGAGGCATTACTGAGAAACTGTACATGTTAACCTAGTGGCACAGGGTTGCTCCAACACCTTCCCTCTTTTATCAGAGAAGGGGTGGCTGCTATTCTGGTTCAGTGCATCTCTTGCTTTGCTGCAGCTGCCAGGCTAGTTTAGGAAGAAAACCTTGGGGCTAAACAGACTAGGAGTGCAGCCAAGGGGGTCAGGAGACAGCTTTAAGCATTATACTACATAATTAAAAGCTCACTCTGAATATGCTTCCTGGTATCCGGTGCTCAAATATACAAACCTTTTTAGGTAATAATTCTTGGTCCTCATTTGTATCTGAGAGATTTGCAGGTTAAAGTTGCCACACGGGTAGTGCTTCAGGAATTCCAAACAAATCAGATACTCAGCTGAAAGCACCATTGTTCATCTAGACTATGAAAAGGCAACACCTTCCTGAATTTGCCCTAGCCAGTGATTGCTGGAGTAAAACAGAAATAGATGAACATGGATGCATTTCCTTGGTCTGGTTTTGTGCAATGCCCTCAAGGTGCAGATGATGTAATTTTGCGGCAGCTTTCTAGATTTAGAAGTGGGAATTTGAAGAGTTTTGCCATTAGAACTGAGCCAGAACATGATTAAACCTGATAAAACTTGGGACACCGAAGACCCACAACAAGCCAATACTGTGCTAGCTCAAAGACTGTTTTAATTACTCCTAATCAGGTGGAGCCAAGACCAGAATTTAGGTCCTCCATTATTCATATTCTAGGCTTGTGGCTTCCCCATCACCCTAGAGAATAGAAGCACTTGTTCTCCAGCCATCCGCCATTGCAGACCAAAATGATGTTAAATCCGACAGATTCCTATGGATTTCTACATTTTCTAAGACAGCATATTCTGGCATTTCAGTCAAATATTCTAATCAAGTCTCTGCAAGCTGCATCAATTTAACTTCTGTTGTCTAAAAATAGGTCCTAGCAAGATGCCGGTACCAAAAAAGCTAGAAGCAGTGGAAAGGAGGAGAAAATACTGAAGGCACGTATTGATTATATTCAACGTGAGTGAGAACTTAGCTGTCTAATGCTATAATCCACAAATAAAAACAGGTTAAGAATCCAAGCAGAACATACTCATTGACTGCGATAAATAACCAAGTATAAATTGGTGTAAAGCATACTGCTACATCAAAGTTGTGAAAAATGTATATCATATGTTTTGCCTGATTTTCCACTAGAATTATCAGGCTTTTATGTCAAGATAAATTGCAATAAGCCAGAGTTTATTTTCCATACAATGATATATATAAATCACAGTTGTTTTTTTTTCTCCAGAAAACCAGCCCTTCTACTACTTCAATTAAATCCCAGTGTACTGTAAATAGGTCCCTTGTCACACATATGACAAAATGGAAAGAGACACTGAATAATTAACTTACTAACTAGTACAGACAGAAATGCGAGGAACCTTACCTTGTGTAGTTAGCATTGCCCTGTAGTTTTGATGAAGCTCGTGTTTGACTGAATCAGTGCCTAATCTTTTCAAGTAATTACTGTCTAGTGCCTGCCTGCTTCCAAGTACTTTTCATTCCTTAAAAATCTGTTGTTTACAACCATTTCCTTGCTCATTTTTTTTTGAGAACAAAAAGTGAAAGAATGGCTTTATTCCCTAGGTTAGGCCTAGATCACATGTACAAAGGAGAAGAGAGATTCTGCTACACTTTATTCAATATGATGTTACAAGAAAACAACAGTTACAGCTGACAAACCATTACATCTTTCATAATACAGACAAATTACAAGGTGTAACAAATAATGCAACATTTATTTTACCGTACTGCTTACTATGCTGTTCTTCTGAAGTATATATATATATATATATATATATTTAATTACATTAACATTGTTTTCATGTACCAGCCCTCCCCTTTTTATTTGTTAAAAAAAGAACACCTCTCAGTGCACCATACAAAAATCCACATGGAAGCTGGCAAGCAGGGATTTTGTATGCAGCACCATTGAAATGCATTTTGGGGGATGGGAATTATTAGTGCATCCTTTACTTTTAGATTTTTTGCTTATGTGAAAAATGCAAGGCAGTAACTTACAGTCACTCCACCTAGATGCTGGTAGGGGAAAGTATTGTTATGCTCCGTAATGCAACGTAATTCTGTTTATATGGGGTGTCTGCATTTTGCTCCCCAGTCTGTACAGCCAAAATGTGTTATATAACAAAGATTACAAACCAAATAAGATTCACAGATGAGTATTTTGTATATGAGCATACCAGAGCATTGACTACACATTTGGTTGTGTGCACTGACACAGAGCACACAGGGCTGGATGTCACCCACCAGCCTGCAGGGAATTTATTGTTCTGCCTTCTTTCCCCAGGGGGCTGAAGCACAGGACCCGTGTGGAGCAAAGAGAAAGTGAAGACCCTGGTGCCTCTGTCTGCTGCAGATGGAATTTTCAGTGTTGCATGTACTAACGACTTAGCCTAAACCGTGATTCTGATTACAAACAATAGTGAGAATTAAGAGGACCCAGCTGATCCGGGACACTGTACAGCCACATAGTGCTGGCATTATTGGAGTAACCTGACTGGTGCGGTGCTTGCTGGGTGTGGATTGGAGCTGATCTGAACCCAGCAGGAGAGAGGACCAAGCCATCTCCAGCTGGTTGATTTGCAAAGTCAGGTTCTGTGAACTTGAACTTGTAAGGAATCTCTGTATCCTCCAGACCATCTCTATCACCATCTTCCCTTCCCCTTCCCCATTCACTAATATTAGATCTCTGACAGAGTTAGAACATGCCCTCCCACCTTTATGTGCCTTCTACACCCGCTGCCCTGTGGCTGTTCCCCCTCCTCACAGCAAAGCCACATCCTCTCAGCATCATCAGGATGATCTGCTGGGGCTCAGCCAAGCGGCAGGAAAGTGAAAGTTGCAATGACTCTGAACAAGTCCCACAGTTTCTCAAGGACTGTGCCCTAGAGACTACTGGTCCCTTGAGCTCATTTTTTACAACTGACAGCATGAAACACAACATTCCTGGCATCTGCAGAACTTCTGAAAGGCCAGGCTACTTCTTCTTGTCCCTTTGAAGATTCTGTGGGGAACCAATTTGGGAGGGATGACAGAAGAAGAGAGCAACACTACTGATTTTTGCTGAAGCTGTCTCAAGAGCACTGGTGTGGTTTAAACAGTCCATTCTGCAACACTGAGAAGAGCTGTGGGGAAAACCCCACTCTTGCAAGATGCTGGAGAAGTGGACAAGCTGCCAGGGGTCCTAACTGATGGGCGTCAATCTGGCTAACCAGGCATGGAAAGGTTGTGCTGGAAGGAGAAAGAAGGAAATAAAGCTGTACTGTCAGTTCCCTGGACAAACGTGCTTCTACTTTCTCAAAAAAACCTGGATGGTTCCCAGCAGATTTGATGTTGCAGAAGGGTAATTTGCAGCGCTCATACGAATGGCACCAGCTTGCTGAGCCCAGGTCCCCCTGGTGCCAGGCGAGCATCCCCAGGGCCCAGCACCTCCACAGAGAGCTGCAAGCCCAAGTCACTGCAGGCAATCAGGGCGCCTGGGAGGCAGGTGCACAAGTAAGAGATCCTGGTCACTCCTTAATTGATCGGTAGCTGAGATAACCTCACCACTGCTGAAAATCAAGTTACTATTTAGGAACATACATATTTATCCACTTTCCTTGAGGCAATTGAGTTTGAAGATTTTTGGACCAACTTTATTTCAGTGGTTGCTTAAAAGTGGGAATGGGGCAGAGAAGATAACCTCACATGCATGTGTGTACACACACACACACAAACACATACATACCTTAAGCAAACACTGTACGTGAGTCACTTTGAATAGTAATGTGCTAGGCTTGTGGGAACAGTTGAGGAATTCCTCTCTATATTAAACCTTGTGATGTTTAGTTGAGCAGCATAATTGCTTGCCTCACAGTTTATGCTGCCAAGTAGATGCATCTATAAAACTACCCTTATATTCCTAATTGAAATATTTGTTACAGTTTCAAAAATTCTTCAGATTTTTGCAGCAAGTTTTTTTTTTTCTAAAAATAGCTAATTTTAATCATCAAACTGCACACGACTTAAGTAGCAAAGATAATGTATAAAAGACTTTTCTCTTACCAAAAAAAGAAACATGAAACCCAAACAAACCTAGTCTAAGGCAGTTTCAGTGTGTGATAAATTTGAAAGTTCAGTGGTCACTTTTCCCCCCTAATAAACACAGGGGAAAAGCTGTAGTAAGTTCTAAATAGGATTGTGACTGAAAGTGGCTTTCGGATGGCTTTTGCCAGATCCTGAAACACAGATGTCATTGGGGAAAGCTGTCTTTTAATGGCTGTGCAAATATTGAGAATATTTTCACAGTTCAGCTCTTTGAAAAAGTAGACTCGTACCCTAGTTCATTAAGAGGCCCTTCATAGCTACTTGCACATTCAAGGATTTGCCTTTTTTGGGGGTATTTTTTTTCTTTATTAAACACTGCTGGAGTTCAATAAGATGGCAGTAGCACAAATCCTTTCCCCTCCTTTTAAACACTGAAAACTGACCAAAGTGTTACCACACTTCTTAAAAATGTAATTCAATGCATCCAGCAAGCAAAGGATGTCAAATTTATGTGTAGAATAATATTGCCTAGCAAGCATTTCTGACCAAGCAGGACTGTAACTCAACAGTGGGTTTTGCACCGTATCTGCCCTCTCTGAATGCAAAGCATTGTATATGGTCAGGACAGTTTTATCACATCCCTGAACACAATGTTCTCCCCAACCAAAATGTAGCAGGGACTTCCTTTTCTAAAATCATACAACTTTGTTTTTTGCAAAGTTTGCATCTGAATGATTCGTTCAGAAAAACTATCTAAAGATACCTGGTAGTACCTTCCAATCAGCTCAGAATACATATGAAAAATAACTCAAAAGCTGCTTTGTTGTGGAACAGCAAACAGTTTGGGATAGCGAACATTCTCCACTTCGCTTTGTGTGTGGCAAAGTAATACAGCTAGCTTTAATGGCTTATCCAACAGAAGTTTTTCTGTACCTTAGTATCTGCCTTGAATTAAACAGAACCATTTCATCATCTCTGTTTTCAAGAAAACATTCCAAAAGGTAAATAGTGTGAGGAAAAACAAAGAGATGCTAGCCAAGACCCATAAAAGAAAGAAATATTCTTAAAGGGAAGAAAAAACATAAAGAATTCGTTGTATATGTCAGCTGCCTACATCTCATCATTTTTGCTTTGTCTTTCTCACAGGCCTATTTTGAAAACTGGCATGCTACATAGCCTAAGCAGAGTAACCAAATTCAGAGTATTGAAGTAAACATGCAATTATTGCCATGTTTTTAAAATGGATATGAGTGGTCTGAGGAGATAATGAAAAATGAAATAACCCAACAACACTCTGGGAATAATGGCAAGGTGCTGTAATTGTCAGCCGATCAGACAAGTTGGGCTTGCTCTGGCAGAAAGAGTCTTCCCATTGGTTGCAAAATATGCACAACTCTCAAAGAAAATACACAGTCCTTTATGCTGCCGTTGGCTTTTTTTTGTGAAGTCATTACTGAAGAAGGGTGAACACCAAATGTGTTGTCTTAATGTATTTAAGACATTGCTGGTGAAAGCATAAAAAACCTTACAAAGATGCAGCACTGCAGTGGAAAATCAAAATCAAACACAAAAGACTGAAAGAGTACATGCCATGTATCAGTAAGCAAAAGCTTAATCTTCACATAGTTCTCTGAAATCACAAGGTATCCAAATGCGTGCAAGGTTTTAAATAAATCGCAGGGAAACAAAAAAAAAAGGGGGGTCTTGCCAGCTTCAGTCTTCTTTTGAATGAAATCCACCATAGAGAAAGAAAGGAAACAGGCCGCAGTTCCTTCCTGGTATCGGCCTCCTCATTAGGTTTTTGTTTCCCTCCTCCAAACTGGTATATTTAATCCTGTAAGGAAACAGTACAAATTATTATAAGCCTCAGAACAAAGGACAGACTTTCAAAGCACTTTTAGAGCTGATATCTCAAGAAAATGAATTTAAAACACCAGTGTTTTCAGGATGGTTGCCTAAATGAGATATATTAATCCATATTCACATATCTCTGCCCCAAGTGCTAATCTTCAGAGGTGTCATCAGCACTCACATTCTCCATGGAAATTATAGACAGCCGTAAGTAGACAGTTGGCTCTTCTAAAGGTGGTCACACCCCATGAATGCAGAGGAAGGTTGCTAAATGCTGGCACAGCTTGAGGACTTTACAAGCTCTTTCTGCTCCCTTTCTCACAGAGTCCCTAGCTATCACCTTCACAGCAATACCTGCGACTGGTTTATGAAAAGGTCTCCTCAGCTTCGCTTCCCAAGAGTTATTTGAGGTGCCTTGGGGCACGTCACGAACATTTCTGCAAACATAACGAGGTTATGGAGCTCCTTGTTGTGCTATGTTTAGACATACTAACATTTATTTTGGTGACTATTAACAGGCAGATAACAAAAACCTTTTCTTTCATATACTGAACATAAACACTATATCAATAGCTTTGCTTACATTGTCTTTCACTCTGGTGATGATTCCTGTTTGTATAGGCTCAAATCAGCAAATGGGCTTGCAAGAAGGTACCATGGGGTTTTTGAGACTTACTTGAAACAGGAGGCAGGCTGAGAACATGGGAAGTATTACTTTAAAATTAGATATCACTTTAAAATGAAACATCCAACAACTGCAAGAAGAGCCAGGTGAAGGCTAAATGAAGGCTAGATGGACTGAAGCCATCAGAAGGATTTTATAATTAACATATTTAGCTCTTCATAAATGTCCAAGTAGAATTCTATGCCAGGGAATAAAGTGAGACTTTCTGAGAAATTCTGTAGTTGTCTGAAGTTCAAAATATATTTATTTTAAAAGGTTTTTTAAGACCAAGGATTGTAACTACAGACCTGTTACATTTTTTTTTTAAAGTTGCAGGAAGACAGTCAGCTATGGAGGAATTTCAGCACTTAAGAAAAAGAACACTGAAATATTCATTGAGCTTGGAACTGGTTTGTATTAGCATGTCCTAAAACTATTTAAATCAAACTGGATGCAGGTGCCAGTGAATCTAGTCTAGTCCTCATTTCAAAAGCAGGAGAAAACAAGGCATCAGTTTTGAACTGCCATTTCAAGCATAAAATTTTAATTGTGGTTTTCATCAAAACAGCCTAATCTCTACACAATATCTAACTTTCACAATTTCCAGGATTCGTGCTGTGGTTCTTGAGAGCTCTTTTTCTGTCCTTTAAGCACCAGAACACCTGAACTGGATTGACAAAAGCCTGTTCTTAATGATGCACAGCAGCATCTTGGGCCCTCTTGGAGCTTGGTCTACCACCTCTTCAAGTGCTGTTTGGGTTTTTTCCCTAAATACCTCCGGACTTTGCGTGGAATTTCTATTCCACATGAAAGTCCCACTTTGCCCAGGGTCCAGGGGCTTGGCTGAAGTGCCAATAAGTATAATTTTTTTTTTTTTTTTTTTTTTTTTTTTTTTTTCAAAAAATACATTAGAGTTGACCCCAGTTCACTTATCCTTCATAAGCTTAAGCAAAAAAGCAGTGTTTGGAACATGCAGAGATTCACAACTGCTCAGTGATGAAACACTGTGGACAATATTCCCCAAATTCCACATTTCCCTTCCTCCAAAAGCACTTTTTAGAGGTGACCTTTTTGGAGCCTCTTCCTTTTAAAAAAGCAGCTAGGCTCCCAAAGCTCCTTCCAATGTCGAGCTTGCATCTTCCCCTTCCACCCCACACACCACAGCTGTGGAAGGTTTGCAGTTTGGAAGTCACATCTGCCCAGGCCCAGAACAGCTGGCCTGATTTCAGGCTAAGCCCACACCGCTGGAGTTCAAGAGACTGGGATAAGCAGCAGGGTCATAAAGAACAGGTAACAAAATTAGGTGGATAAAAAGCCTCTGGATGGAGGCTTTTCCGGGAGTTACCAAATTGCTCAGACTTGAGAGTAACTGCAATTACAGTAATTACAAATCACTTTTCCTTTCTGTGAGTGGATCTCAGGACAATTTCTAAAGGAGGTGAGCATTACACTTCTCCCAGAGTTGTGCTACAATTTCCCAGTGATAATATTCCATTTTCTGACTTCTGGTTTGGCTCTGTAGGCAAAGCTGATGACACATTCTCTAGGGCAGAGCCTGAGCCTGTGAAATGGCAAATACCTTCATCAGAAGATTAGCACCTCTAGAATCGAGCCCTAGAATATTAAAAGCCTCCTTAGAAATTAACAACCTGACAGCTACTACCATTTAACACAGGGAAAAAAAAAAGCCCTTTGCATACTGGCAGATGCTGCCAGCACCAACGCAGAGCAAGGACAGAACACAGAGGACCAAGAAAGGATAGTGGAGGTTACCTAAATGTGTAAGAGAGATTGCAAAGTTTTTTGCTGAACCCCATTTGTTTTCTTACTCTGGCTCAGTATAAGGCAGCTGGCAGTTTTATGATCACAACTCCATCAGCTCCAGCTTTGCTGGGTCCCACTGTACTGGAACTGGGGTAACTTGTTTCCTCTGAAGCCAAGAGCCTGTGTAACCATCTGGTGGGCAACACCACCTCTCACCTTCTGCAAAGGCTCAAGATTTAGGCTAGATCTAGCAGCAAACTCACTGGAAAATAAGATGATGTGATGACACATTTCCCCAGTGGTTCTGGCTGAGGAACACTAGCAGACATCGTGCAGCTGGAACCAGGGAAGGGCTGGTGGTCACAATCTCCCTGAAGATGTGTCGAAATGCACAGCCTGCCTGGGTCAAGGAGCAGCCTGCATGACGGCAGGGTGTTCTGAGGCTGAACCCTTGCTTTGGCTGCTGAGACAATTCCACTGTGTATAAAATCCTTGCGCTATCTTTGATACAGCAGACAAGTCTGGTGATTAGGAGTATATACACAGGGAACATGTGACATTTGCATCTGAATCCCTAATTCTCTGAATGTTTATTGTCAATTCAAAGCAAGTCAACAGGTGAAATCCCTTCCCTCATCCTCAGACTTCCCCTGCGGAGTGCCAGCCCTCTCCCTGGCAATGGAGAATGGAGGGCAACCCATCCTGAAGCAGAGGAAGAATGTGAACACTTTTATCACTTCTCAGAGGAGCCCTGTAATTGCTGTGCTGTGGGACTGGAGACGCCTTCTCTTTGCTTTTGTTTTGTTTAAGGTGAGCCTCACACCAAATAGACACCTCCCCTAAACTGGAAGAAGAGGAGAGTGCCTCTTTGTCCTCAGCAGGATACCCGCAATAAAACAAAAAGGAAATTTTAGATTGGAGTGAACCAATCTTTTTATAAAAAAGCATTGTTTCTTCTGTGGGGCTCTTGAACTCAAACATCAGTTGTTCACACAACCAGGACCTGAGGCAGGGCCCTCCACACAGTGCTGCTGTTCAGTTCTCAGATGGCTCAATATTCCACGTTTGCATTTTTTTAGGATATATTTTAGAAATATCCTTGCTTAGAATTTAATACATTTTCCGGATCATACAAATCAAAGTTTTGCCTGGTGACTTGGCAGGTTGTGTTTATGGCCTCTGGTCACAGCTTTGCTTAGAAAAGCGTAAATTGTTAAATGGAATATTTACAACTTCTGATTTCCCAAGAACAAAATGGGGTTATTTCAGATCTCCTTAAGAAACAACAACAACCAACCAAAAATAAACAAACAAAACCCACCACAAACAAAAAAAAAACACCCACAAAACAACAAAAAAACTCCACACAACAACAAAAACTGAAATGTAACAGACTGCCTTAGAAATGAACTTGTGTTTTTTTCATCACACATCTGGTTACTTTTGGTTTTCATGACATCTCTACCAAACTTAGCAGAAGATTATAAGCAAGTTAATGATGCGCCTGAAGTATCAAGTGACCTAAATCAAATAACTCAATTGTATGTTTGTTATCTAGAGAAATCATCTGCTGCATACATCCTGTTTGTTCCAGATCCCAAATGGGATAAAATAAGGTGTTAACCCACCTTAAAACCAGCAGACGCCAACTTCAGTATGCAGTAGCTGATGTTGTAACCATGGTTCTAGAAAGGGATACTGAAGCTTGTAATTTAAACATTAATCACGCTCTCAGACATGAGGCAGAGGAGTGTGACTAAATCCCAAATATTTTTCTTAATTTTAATTAGTAAAAGAATGTCCTTTCCTGTAAAAATGCAAATCACCAATCCACTACACACTCCATTTGGCAGCACCAGCATCCTTCTCTAGGTGCTTTTAATTTTTGTATAAATTATCACAGAGGGAGGAGCTGTGCTCCTACAGAGTCCTTAGCATGCAAAGCACACTCAGAGTGCAGGTCTATTTATGCTGCAGCTGATTTAGCATTATTATAAGAGTATTCATTCTACAACACCAGATTTAAAATAAAAATGTGAGCTGACAACTGGAGATACTGTATCCTCTATAAACTGAAACACGACGGTATTTAAGATCATCAACAATATATTCTTCCTGCTTCTGCCTCCACCAGAGAGGCACACACCACAGATACTGTTCAGCCCCTCTAAAAAAGAATATTATTAACAGGTGAATTTTTTCCCCACACCTTTTATTCCTACCTTTGTTAGAGAGCTCATTTTAAAAAGCCAACCAAACATTATCAATACTGTTTGCACTCGGATAATATCTATATGCAACTCGTTGCTATAAATATTAATTAATTGGATCACCAATACCCATAATGCAACTTTATTCTGACCTACATGCCCTATGAACTAGATATTTTTTGGATTCAATTTTCTTAAAACCAACTGTCAGCATCATGTGATGGAAGAGATGAAAAATGAAAATGAGCGTTCCCACTGTGCAGGTGAGTGACCTGTGGGAGACAGCTCTGCCTGCCAGGATTTTTACACGTACCATCAGACACAGACCAATTGATTAGATCATCTTATACCCGCCACCAACTAGGCTCAAGAGACTAATTAGAGAGAGTACTGCCTGCGCAGGCACCCCATTGACACCTAATTTGCTCAGCCAAAGCCTTTGGGGAGAATGTATTATCTCTGCAGCTGCACTTCATGCATTTCTGATTTCAGGCATAAGCAAGGAGTACTTCTTCACTCTTTTGACCAAACTGAGTATATAAGCCCTTAAGTGCTAAATACAAGCAGACAAATTAAATCTGGCCAGCCTTCCATAAATTCTTTTTCCCTTTCAAGTATATATATACACATAAAATACATATATACATGCATACACTTATTTTATATCGGTGTCTATATGTGCACAAATGCAAACAGAAAAATAATGTGCATGTATGAGTCTGAATGCGTGTGGCAAGTACAGGTACATAAAGACAGTCTTATAAGCATATGCTTTAAAATACAGAATTGCCACACTGTAGAGAGCGCTGTCCTTTGCAGGGAAGTTTTACTTCCATGAGATTTAAAATAAATGCAATTGTTCAAATATATGAAAAATAAATGATCTGCAGTATTGTTAGCTCAGGCTCTGAATAACCTCACAGACAGAGCTCAGTTGACTGCTGCCTATAAATTTGCTTGGCATATCTTCAGAGGTGTTAGTTCAAAGATTATTTCGGTATACAGCCTGGCTTTGCTGAAAGCTTTTCTTCGATGGACTATACCTTGTTTGTGGTTTCCCAAGAAATACTGTTCACTAAGGCTATATATAAGATTACTAAAACTGCTTTCTGCTGGGCTTTAGTTTTAGCTAGTTATCCATGCCCCAAAACACACAGGAGAGGCAAGACGTAAGGCCGTCATTAAAATTTATTTGAAAAAAAGAAAAAGACACTAAAAGAACTATGATGTTTTTAAAAACTGAGAAGGGTTTGAAGAAAATATTTTCTGCTATAGGCTGGTATGTGATTGCTGAATTCGAATACCTTGTAACACACAGGAAAATGGTGGGTTTGCATCACTTCTAAATAGCACTGAAACAAAATATCTTCTCTGTGATGTGTCTACATATCAACTCTCAGGAGCTGGATGAAGCCGAATTATTACAATTTAATTTCAGCTTGTGTCACATCCCTTGTTGCCATGGTCGGTTCACAATGTCAACTTGGAATCCTGCGCCACTATAACCAAAGAATTAAAGAAGCCTTAGCAAAATACACACAAATTATCTGTGTGGCCAAAACATCAGATGTCACCTCCTTTGCCAAGTACACTATGAATGCGACTTCCAATCTTGTTGCTAGGATGGGGCATAACTTAATAAAGACTGAACATCCTCACCTTCCTCCCCTCACGTGGGCCTCATCTTTTCCAGTTCACTTTACATTTCTTTAGCAATATTTAATCTAATTTAGTGTTTTAATGACACGTCTGGATTATCTTGGTGACTGTTGGCTGTTATTCTTTCACAGATGCAGCATGGTACAGGATACTTACACATTATAATAACTGCTACTATCAGTCATTAAAATTAAACCACATTTGAAAAATAAGTAACAAAGGTTTACTGATTTTTTTTTTTTTTCCTGCTCTTTTCTCCTGTGTCTTAGTTACTGCACTGGTATTCTTATATACACTGGCTATGTCTTCAGTGACAAAAATGGCTGCATATTCTTCTCCACAGTTCTGATGTATGAATCGTAATACAGACTGCATATGGACGTGTTCCTGTTTTAAGAATTTAACTTCACAGAAAGGGATTTGCGTCTGGGAAGTGACTGCAGTTTCAGGGTGGGTGAGAGGGGATGACTCTAGAAGAAGTGAGCACTAGACAGGGACTATAAACTAGTCAGAAAGAAAAATAAACCAAACACATTTGAATAGTAACACAATTATAAACTAAACAATTTTATGAATATATGTAGATCAAGTGACACAACCTGTGGTACAGCGGATATGGGGCTGGAAAGTAGTAACCAAAATTTTGGATTTGCTAGTGAATGTGACCATGAGCAAGTCACTTTATCCCCCTGTAACCTCTGTTTTGTAACAAGGGCGCTGTTTTATATCCCAGCTTCTGGGTTTAGTATGTCTCCCAAAATGAGTGCCCAATTTTAGCTGTAGCCACCAATAGTTCAAATTGCATAAATGCAGTTAAATTTAACAAAAATTTAATATTAAAACAGCTGCAAACTTTGGAAGTTGAAACCCTTACTTGGACTGTGAGTTTTCTAAATTGTACCTTTATGAACAGTAAGTGTCCAGAATGAAAGTCCTACAACACCTAGGACTTTGTAAACATGCATTCAACAGTCTGTTTTGGGAGGCTGATTCTGAAGAGCCAAGACTTAAATTATACACCAGTTGCGAAGTAGCGTATATGCATATCAATAATTGCAAACCAATCATGCATACATTACAAACAGGTTTCTTCAAAATATTGTAATGAATTCCTTCACAGTGTGTCTTGTTAGGGGAAAAAAAAAAAAAAAGGAATACAAGTCCTCATCCTCATTGTAATATATTTTATTCACAATATTCACTTCCAGTGATATTTGATAACATGAATAGTTTCAGTGTTGATTTGTAGGTATACCTTTAACTTTAGAATGGCTGTGGTAACTTCCAAATTAGTTTTCTCTGAGCCTTTCAGGAAAAATTCTTTCCTACCCTAGCTGCCCACAGCTGAAGTTTTTTTCTTTGAGTTGAGAACAAAGTCCACAAAGCCTTTTACAATTACCATTTGAATAAGGCTTCACATGAAAAATGGCCAGGACTGAATCTACTACATGTCTTCTAGTTTTTGAAAATAAAGCACAGCCCACTGAGAGGGAGCTCTGGGAAAGCTAATACTTCAGACGAAGATACTACAAAAATAGCAGTGTTATTGAGCTCAATATAGTTTGCAAGCAAAGCCACAGAAACCTTATTAAAAACAAAAAAGCAAGCTGAGGATTTTGGTACACATTGAGACCAGAAAAATATTAGTGCTACTTGTTTGCAAGAACATGCTTCTCAAACCTGACAAACAGCCAAATCCCTACAGCTTCTTACACCCTCCTGGTTTGTTTTTCCTTTTCCAAAGGCTTTAGGATGCAGTATATTATTTATCTTTTTAATAGCTTAAAGATTTGTCTCCTCTGAAACTGAAGCCATATAAAGGCATAAATTTTCACTTGTGATTATATCGCTAGAAAAACTGAAGGATACAACTCAAAGATTTTCTAGATTCCAACATGCAAGAAACCCAAAGAAGCCCTCCCCCTTTTTTTTTTCATTTTTTTCCCGATTAATGTAACATGTCTAAATTGCTATGTTTCTCACCCTGATAACTTGCATAAAAGCATGCCAAAGAGGAACTGACTGAATGTGAAGTGGAGAAATGCTGTATTCCTGGATCTATAGTGAGAAAAGCTAAATCTACAATTTTTTGCCAGTGTTGGACACAATGGGATCATTATCTCAGCTGTAGTACCAGCCCTCTACTCTGAAACAGATAAGTAAATGCTATGCTTGAACAAAATTTGTATGTAGTTTAATTAAAACATCTGAAAGAATTAAAAATAAAAATACAAAGGAGCCTATTAATCATGGTTGCATAGAACTCAGAAAAGGAAATACCTGTTGGAAGATGATATACAGCCACTAATGCTCTGTTTAACAGGTTTATTACTGGTTTGAACCCCTCTCTGCAGAAAATGAGCACCGGGAAGAGCTGGTAAGAGTTCTCCTCAATGCACTCTCTTGCTAAACCAAACAGCCAAGGGACTGGAGATTCAACCATGAGCAATGGGTGCCAGTGAGTTGAGCTGTGGTTCCCTGCCACCACGTCTTGTCTTGGTGGCAGAGCCAGCTTCAGAAGTTCTCACTGCCTGCAAACCTCACTCCTTCTTCCTACCCTACAACGTGTACCCTGTCACAGTTTTATCAAACTGTGGGACTTCCTGCACACTGGGTCATTAAAAGTATCAGAAGTGGGATTATTTTTAATGTAGATCTCAGTGATCCAGTTTCTAGCAAATTTGTAAGTAGTTGCACCAGCACAACTAATGGGATTGGAAACTGGTGAGGGAGCAAGAAGGACCTGCCTGAGTATGGCTAGGCAGAAATTTATCAGGCTGGTTTTGCCTGCAAAGACAAAAAAGTGGAATTACACCCTTATTTTTCATCAACAGCAGTTCCCCAGTTCATTACTCATAACAAAGCTTCACTTTCTAATGTCTGAAGCCACTTCCCAACTCACAAATGTCTAATTATTTTCAGGTATCCAGAAACACAGTGAAATCTGCCTTAGCTGGCCACTTAGCAGAGCAGACAGAAGTTGCTGCATAATGGCCTACTAATTAAAAAGGAAGAAAAACCATACTCAAAAGATCTGGGAATACCCATAAGGTTGCCTAATAAGGATAATCTCCTGTACATGTTTCAAGGGAGCAGCAAACAAGAGATGGCTGAGAGCCCATGCCTCTGACTGAAAGTGCCTTGGATTTTTTTGGTTAGTTTTCATTTTTGAGCAATAAGAATATGTTGGCCTGCCAACATGTCAAGGAAATGTTTAACAGTTTCTGAAGCTTCAAGTCATATTTAACCAGAGTTCAGAGACTTTAGAAGGGATATAATCTGACTCTTTACAGGTCTGTATCTAGCTTTGAATGAAGAACACCACCCTAGAGTTCAGGCAGAGCAGATCAACTCTACCCCAATACAAATATCATTAATGAAACTTATTGACTACCAGTCTCGGGACTGATAGTCACTGTTATTTACCAGTACTATTTATCGACTCAAACCTAAGCATATTTTCCTATCTGAAGCACAACAACTGACCAACTCAAAAGCCAAATGAAATGATGTACCTGGACACCTCCTTCCTCTCTCCCCCATCTAACACAACAACTTAATAAATTCAGAGAACTTATTTGGAAATTTATTCCTGTTCTTCCCTGTCAAGGTTTTTATTCCCAAAGCAAAGTCTGCTGGAGAAAATGACACATGATAGACTAAATGCCTACCAGATGACTCATTAGCATTCACCTCCTCCCAAAAATTATGCACTGCCTCATGCAAAGATTAAAGTATCCACAGGTACTTAAAACCAGGACATTCTGTATACATATGATTGTTAATATTACCTAAATTAGTTCCTGAGAGATAAGGGTTCTTGGAACACATTTAATTCTTCTAGTGTAATCAGTGCAAAGTAGCTGTGGGATAGTCTTGAGATGGGTGTGGGACATTGTGCTAGTTGGCTTACAGAAACAAAGATTCCTCGGAACTCCCTCCAACCAACAACAACTCCAGCCAACAACACTATAAACTACCTTAGTCCCCATAGATGAATGCTAAACACTGAGAAAACAAAGTGTGAATGTTTATCATTACTAAAATCATTGTAGTAGGCTTAAGTCTGTTAGTTCTTCTATGGAGAAGAGACAATGAATGTTCAGATAGCAAAGGAAGAAAAAAAGGGATGGGTAAACTAAGAAGAAAAAAAATGCATTTCTCACCTGTATTTTTATTTTTGTTAGTGTTTTTCCAAGATTCTTTTTTTGACAAAGGATAGCACTTTTCAAACCAGCAAGCAATTCTTAATTAATTTGGAATGTGGAGTTATGAATGCCTTTGTTTTAGCTTGACAGAACAGACATCATTGCAGTCGCATTCTGGATAGCAAAGATCCTTCTAGCTAAGCACCATCTGGTTATACATTCTATTTGCTGCTGTGACTTTTCAGAGGCTGAGCAGCATCATGCCAAAGTGGTCATGTCAATTAAAATACATTTTTCACGACAGCACTGCAACCCTTAAGCACACATAAAATTAGACAGAATGCAGACCTCACATGCTGAATCAGAAGGATCTTTCCCACAATTATAGTATATGAATTAATGGCAAGTTTAAGTAATAGCTGTATTTAAATTTCAGAATATATTTCCAAATACCATTGTGTCCAAAGCTCTAAGCTATGTGTCCACCCACACCATGAATGCCACACAATGGTATTGACAGAGAGATCAGTAACTCTTTGGAGTTGACCTTTTCAAGTCTGAGTTGTTTCCCAGCCCAGCAGTTCTGAAGACTGGAACGGAGCAGGGGAGAAAAACGTCCCAGTTCAGGAAATGCAATGGTGTCTATATGGAATACTGGTTGCCTCCATTCTCATTCCATGTGGGCTCTGCTGGTACTTACCTATACAGCTCCCATTCGGGATTCCTGCTGAAAATCTATGACATTAGGAATAGTTACTGGCAGCTTTAGGCCAGCTGCATTTTTCCCTGCCAGTTCCATTTTTACATACAAACCCATATGGAGCACTGTGAAACAGAAATATTTCCACAGTGTGGTCTCTGTGGCGTTGAATGGAAAAAATGTTCCAGAATTGGCACCTCTACAGAGCATCACTACAGCAATGAGGATACCCTATCTAGCATATAAAGAGATCACAAAGCAGCTCAGTTATTTTATTTCTCAGAGTTCCTACTCTGGCTGTGGCAAGAACCTTTTCCACATGTATGACTAAGATGTTGAAATATAATGCATGGTTTGGGAAATCCAACATGAGCTACTTCCCCTAGACACAGCTTTTAGAAACTGTGCAGCATCCATACCCTTTGAACATGAGGCCTCCTTCAGATATTACAGAGGCTTCCCCTTCACTCCTACTTGTTTTTTGAAAGACTTGAATTTTTTTAAAAAGCAGTTTCACACACTTGAGAGGCTTCATACATGTGGCAGAAATAGTAAATGTCAAATCAGGTGCAACATACCAGGCATTTTGTGGTATGCAAAGGCAGGGATCATGGTAAGAAGGAGTACTAAAAGCTTTTCTTTCACTGCCATAAGCATCAGTTTTCTTGTAACTGCAAGAAATACTTAATCTTTTTTTTTGAAGCTCCATTATAAATGTAAGGTTTTGCATGGCTCATTTAAATAGTTTAAATGACACAAGGTTAAGAACAGGAAAGCCTTTCACCAAAGGTGGTTAGTCCTTTTCAAAGATTTCGTATTATTTGAAGCTTACTTTCACTGCATTCTTTTACCTTGTCTGCTTCTCAGTGGGTGTAAGTTAATTAAATAGGATTTCGACCCTTTAACCTTCCATATAAACTGCATCTTTACCTAACTCTATTTAAATAAATCAGATAAAAAACAATCATGTAGCAGAATATGTATTTTTACAGCTGTGGAAAAAACAAACATGTCTATTAAGCTTATTTGTAAGTACTTAGTAGTCAAAGCAACAGCCAAGACTCATGGATGATTTTAATTAAAATAAATCTGGGTGGGCACATAAATTCATTTACGATGGTTTTTCTCAAACTGAACCTCCTCAAGCGTTACTGAACAGCACTACACTACAGTAAGCCCTCATTTGTTCATGGAGACTGAAGTCCAATCCACCTGATTAGCTTATATTCGTTTTATGAGTCATGTGAAGTGTAGTTAGTCTCTATGAAAAATATCAAAGGCAGAAAACTGTTACAGAACAGGAGAGAAAGAAAGAGATGAACAGATGGGTAGATAATAACAACACAGAATGATACCCAGCATTTATATAACAGACATGTTCTGGATCTAATTTTCAAAAGAAGTTGAAATAGATGCACCACGAGAACACTGTGTTGCTCTCTGAACCGGTGTGACTATAAACACCACCTATTATCTCAGATTATGAGACCCTTCCAAAAAATGATAGCCTTCTTTAAATTTAATAGAATCATAGAATGCCCTGAGTTAGAAGGGACCCACAAGTATCATCGAGTCCAACTCCTATTTAATCCAGAGATAAAGTATAATTTAGATATGAAGGATGATAACAGTTATGTATGAAGAAGTGAGTATCTAGGTCGCAAAGAGCAAGCAAAGGCTGAAGCTGCCCCTCAGCGCCCCAGTGATGTGGTCAGGTCTCCGCAGAGGCAGCGACAAAGATGCCGCTGCTGGAGCCTGAGCACTGATCACACCTTTCACCCCCATCAGGGACTTCACAAATTAAGTTCATTATGGAATGAAATCCTTCCAAAACATAGGCCTTTGGTTTGATATATTAATAGTGATACTATATAACCACCTTACTGGTGCATTATGTTCTGATTTTGCCGCCATTTGGGGATAAATACACACATATTCAAGAGCATGCGATTTTGAGCATCGATTGGGACGTGTGTGCCCATTTCCTAACACTGCTCTCAAAACGTCATCGCTGAACCAACAGCAGAAAGACGACAGTAACAGCCATGTCATGCACAAGCAGAGAGGGACGGGCAGCGGTAGGGAGGCAGACCTGCCCCAACTCTGCTCTTCTGAGGTACAACTGATCTCCTTACTACAAGTGCCTGGGGTTTTTTAATGGCATCACACATCATGCTTTGTCCACCTTTGTGAAATGACATAAGACCAGGGTTGTTTTCATGCACAGGGTGTGATAACAAAGATCAATAGGAATAAACTCATCCATTTTTCACACTGCTCGGAAGTGGCTTATATACTCTAAACAATGAGGTTTCTCTGACCCCCTTCACTATCCCTGAAACAAAGGTTTCTAAACTAAGGTTTAGCAGTCAAGCGTGCCTAACATTAAAAAACAATTTTAAATAAAGTGATAAAAAAGGCACTGGAAATTCTTGAAATTATAATAAATAGTTTAAAGGCATGTCAACAGCCTGTAACTCTCCCTCCTCAGAACATTTTTATCCTTACAAGTAATAACCAACAATAACAGTACTGTAAACTCCGAGAGAGATGCATACTTTGTGCTTTGAAAGGTCTTTGCATAGAGTTATTTTAATTATTTTCCTTATATAGTAAGTAGAGGATGAAAAAGAGATTTCTGAAATAAGAAATGTTATTGTTAACTCACTAATCACAGCTGAGGGACTTAGGGGCAGTCTGGTTTCTGAAATATCTTTAAGCTTATTTTACAGAATTGACTAAGTTGGTGGTATCCGTGTCACATGGATTTCAATGCAAGGCACCAAAACTTCTTTTATGAAGAAGTACAATAGACAACACTGGATGCTGAAATCATATCCTGGAAAATTTTAGAACACTAATATTTGAAACAGAGGATTTTTATTAATTTAAAGAAGTTAATTTTTCATTTGTAATTGCATATTTATGAAGTGATTGAGTTTAGAGTTGATGTATAACATACACGCTACGTTATTTATTTCTTAAACATAAAATACATATCCCCACTGTTTTGAGAAACTACTGACCCTTAAGAGTTAAAAAGGGCTTGATTTCTCTCCTTTGGTTCTGGGGGCCCCACAGTGAGAGGCTTATGAGCTTCCCTGTTTTGCTTCTTGACATTGAACACGCTTATGGCTTGAGACCAAGGGAGTAGCCGGGGCCAACTCGGGTGTTAACACACAGGTAGAGCTGCCGAGGGGACCTCGGGGAAAAGCCGAGACGACAGCCGAGGAGTCCAGCACCGCAGAGCAGACCAGGAGGGCAGTCTGCAGCCAAAGCCGGGCAACCACACAGCTACAAAATACGAGGCTGTGCAGCAGAAGCTGCTATAATATGGCAATAGACTCTTACCCTCCAGGCCCATATGTCATCACACCAAGCCGAGCTGAAGCTGCCAGCTGAAATGGGCAATTTCACATGAACTTGGCAGGGTGACTGCAACACAGAGCTTGTTTTCCACCGGTGCCACCCACTCTGCTAATCCAACACTGCCTCCTCATTTGCTTTTAAATAAAAATGAACGCAGCAGATGGGAGGGGAAAATGTTCCCAGCAGTTAAGCCTGCATGTGAGTGAGGCTCTTTGCTTTCCACATAAATTGTGCAAACTAGCTCTAAATGCAATGTCAAGTGATTAATAGTGGTTAAATGAGAAAGCCAGGATTTGCCATGTTCTCAGTCATTCAATCTTTGACCAGGACAGGCAGGCAAACAAAACAGACAGAAGGATAACATGTTGAAAGAGAAATAACCAAGTTTCATAACATTTAACTTTGATAAGGAGAGGGATGGATCCTCTTCCCATGCTTGCAAATACCTTTTTCTTTTTCCTTTTTTCTTTATTTGAGGGAAGAGGGAAGGGAATAAGGGGAGGTTAAGCACTAGAACAACATTAAAAATACCTTTCAAGTCAAACACCCAGTAATCAGGACAGGTACTATTGAGCATAATCCTACAGCTGACTCGTTTTTGACAAGGAGGGGAGAACGGGCTGAAGCACCGGGTTAGGGAACAGGGACGTGACTGTCAGGAAAAGGGGCAGAAGGAGACACGGAGAGGCAGAGGGCAGACAGCAAAGAGCTTACAGCCAGGAGGCTGCACATCTTCTCAGCAGCGGCAGGAGGACCTATTATTCCTGGGTCACACAACATTATCTCCTGTCCAACAAACAGCAGGTAAGCTTGTTTGCACAGTGCACCGTGTTTTCTCTTGTGTCAGCCTGACACAGAGGATAATCACCTCCTACTGCTACCTACGGGCCTCACGCTGCGGGTTGAAAGGTACAAATCCCACTGACAACACATCTTGATGAAGGTCAAAGAAGGCATCGGTATGATTCCACACACTGAAACTATTTTCTTTCACTTCCTCAGTTTCTGAAAATACAGGGAATTACAACTTTTGAAAGGAGTTAAAAATGCTTGTGCAATATTGCATCTAATCCCTTCTACATCTGCAGTAGTCTTTAACACGTGATCATTTTCTTGTCCCACATGAGAACCTTGCCACATTCACTGCTCAAATTATAGGCTGGTTTTGTAAGACAAAGAGTTTTATTGAAAATAAGACCCTTGACTCTTTTTTGTGGAAGTTGGAAGGACTGAAGTAAGTTGAGCAGGAGACGAGAAAAAGTAATAAAGTTTCAGTAGCTGAATGCCTAGAAAGTTGCATATGAGTCTTGCTTCTGCCATAGTTCCTACAAGATGCTGGAAAAGCCTTATCAGAGCTCCTACGTGATGCTAGGAAAGTTTTATTAACTTTTTTTTTTTTTTTTTGTCTCTAACAGGAATTTACTTTGCAAGTCTCATTTTCTGTATAATCCAAGATGGTCCCTGGCTTGAGATGCTGATACACTGAGCATTCACTGCTCTAACTGAGGTCAGTGCAAAATGAAATCCAACCTGAGCACATTACGCACTAAAAGATGCTAGAAGCTCTAAGAAATCACACAAGAAGAACTGACTTATTTTTAACAATTGCCCTTTTAATACCTGTGCTTCGGCTCCTAGTGAGTAAAATGGACACCTCCATACCACTTCCAGTGACGAGTGGTGTTCTTCAGGTTGGGACCATCACCTTTAACATCTTTTTTGGTGACATGGCCAGCGGGACTGAGTGCACCCTCAGCAAGTTTACTGAGGGAAGAGATGCCATCCACAGGGACCTTGACAGGTTTGAGAAGTGGGCCTGTGCAAATCTCATGAAGTTCAACACGGTCAAGTGCACGGTCCCACACATGGGTCAAGGCAATCCCAAGCACAAATAGAGGCTGGGTGGAGAACGGATTGAGAGCAGCCCTGAGGAGAAGAACTTGGGTTGCTGATTGATGAGAAGCTCAACATGATCCAGCAATGTGTGCTTGCAGCCCAGAAAGCCAACCATATCCTGGGCTGCTTCAAAAGAAGAGTGACCAGCAGGTTGATGGCAGTGATTTTCCCCTTCTACTCCAATCTCATGAGGCCCCACCTGAAGTCCTGCATCCAGCGCTGGGGCCCCCAGCATAAGAGGGACATGGACCTGTTGCAGTGAGTCCAGAGGAGGCCACAAAGATGATCAGAGGGCTGGAGCATCTCACCTATGAGGAAGGGCTGAGAGAGTTCGGGTTGTTCAGCCTGGAGAAGAGAAGGCTCCAAGGAGACCTCATAGCAGCCTTCTAGTATCTAAAGGAGGACCTACAAGAAAACTGGAAAAGGACTTCTTACAAGGACATGTAGTGATAGGACAAGGGGTAATGGCTTTAAAATGAAAAAGGATAGATTGAGGTTAGAGATAAGGAAGATAATGTTCACCATGAGGGTGGTGAGGCCCTGGAAGAAGTTGCCTAAGAAGTTGTAGATGCCCCATCCCTGGAAGTGTTCAAGGCCAGCCTGGATGGGGCTTTGAGCCACCTCGTCTAGTGGAAGGTGTCTCTGTCCATGGCAGGTGGGTTGGAACTAATGATCTTTAAGGTTCATTCCAACCCAAATCATTCTCTGATTTTGTAATCTCAGCTCATGGAGGTACTGTGAAGGTGGCTTCCCAGTGCTGCCAAGGAACTAAGATACTATGCATCACAAAAAGCCTCCATGGAAATTAATGATTCCGTATCTGATGCAAGCTATGGATGTTGTAGCCATAATGAATAGGATCAAATACTGGATGGTGAAGATGAAAATAAACATTAACTATTCATCTGCATCCACAATCCATTATCCTGTAAAAAGGCAATTTGAAATGCCAAAGAAACAACAATATATGACGCTGCAAATGAAGACTGTAGATGAATGCATAGACCATAGGTGGAAGAAATTAAATTTGAAACCTTAATTATTGTATTTCCAAACCACTGTTTGAATTTGTCCCTCTAGTAAAATTATTGAAGCAGACTTGGGGAGAAGACAGTGTTGCTAAGAACTAATGTTACATATTCCGAGTTAGTCACAAGGAAGAGATGAAGAGGGTAGAACCAGATAAAGAGATTTGTAATATGAAACATAAGCCTGGCTCAATTTTACTATCAGCTTCTACGTCTTTCAACTGAAATATTTTGTCTGGTTTGATGTTGCAAGACCACAGTAACATAATTTGAGGCAGCAACCTTTGATAATACAGGATAACAGATATTCCATTGTGTAAATTTTATGATCTCTGTTTTTCCATCTAATGGAGGGAGTTTAGCATATGCCTTCTAAAAACTAAAAGAATTTCATACAGGCGTCTGTACTGGCCTGTTCTTTGTACTAATTAAATTAGTTTCCTGTTGAGTAAGTAAAATACTGGCAGCCAGGAACAGTTGGGGAGACAGCTCAGAGGCTTAAGCATTGAACCATGAACTTTTCTGTTTACTGCAATATTAAACAAGTAGACACTCTTGCTGACATTATGGGCAATGAAAGAGCATTCTGTTAAGATATTTGTTTCATTATTGTCCGTGAACTACCGATCTTCATAAAGAGAGATTTTTAAAGATACAGAAAGTATTTCTTTTGACACAGTGAACTAAATAAACATTATTTGGTTTAAAAATACGTGTGTCAAAGTTAAAGCCGAATTTGAACTTCACATCTAAGGGGTCAAAACTAAGGAGAGAAATAAGTCAAACAGCCACCCAATAACCCAGCCTTATCTCAGGCTCCGTACCTCCACCCTAATGACCACAGAAGTGAAAACGTGAAACTAGGCACAGATCTTCAGCCCAAGCACCTCACAAGTGGTGCTGATACCTTGAAGGATTAGGGCAAGAGACATCATGTCTCTGATCTTCTATTCTAGTGGCCTTCAGCAACTGCTGTGGAGTTTGCCATATGTATAAATAAAGCATAATGACAAAGAAGCACATGGAGTATAGGAATGGGAGGTCTAAATATCCATCCTTACTTCAGTTTCATTTTTCTAGTAATGTAAAAGCTCTTAAAGTAGTATAAATTGTTTACGTTAAAATATATATGCTTACCACACTACATATATACTGAGACTTGGTGTGCATATATTTAGCTCAAAGCTAATCTCTAAGTAAAAGCCCTTTCTGAAAATAGAGATTTATAAAAAGAAACACTGATAAACCTTCAGCTATAGGGACTCTAGCGGTCACTGCAAAAACAGCACTGCAACACAAAACCTGTGTGATTTTGTGGATCACCCCATAAATCTTCCTTTGTCCCATGAGTTTAAGTTTCTAGCCAAGAAAAACAACATTCTTCATAAAATTAATGAAAACAAGCTGCTCTTTGCCTACAGAAAAAGATTTTTCTTAATTACATTTTTTGCTTTGAATCATATATCCTGTAGTTTGATTAAATCCTCTTAGAAGTCAACTAAAAATTAGAGTTTGCAGCACAAACCTCGAAGGTGGTGTGTACTTGGAGAATATAAACCCACCGTGTCTTTGGAAGCTGATATTTAAAGCAAGAATATGAGCAATAGGCAAGACAGTTTTTATTGTTTTCATTATGTCACTGCATAAATTTATTTTCAGGACTTAGAGTTTGGAGAGAAATATGATCTGACCAATGTATTTATTAGAAATAAAGGGGCTGTATAAATGAATGTAGATAAAGCGAGAATACTGGAATTCTGGTTAATCCCTTGAGGCAGTAAATCAGGATTTCTAAAGCACTTAATGCAAAATATCTGCATCAAGGGGTTAAATATATAAAATATGAAGAAGAAAGACAAGAACTAGATTAAAAGGTTACACGGAGACCGTTCTGAAAAAAATGGAGCCTGCTGCTAAATAGATATCCAACAGACATTTATTTAGGTTCACTGGCTGCAGCAGCCGCTGGCATACTCTAAATGAACTCGTACAACAAACAAAAATCAAATTCTAGTGACAGTCTTTGATCATTTTTTAGTACCAAAGCAGAAAATTTCCTTGTGAGAACCAAGCATGATTAAGCTAAAACAACTAATTGCCCTAACTGAAAAATAAAAATACCAGTAGTCTATACCCTTGCTGCATCCTTATGGCCTCAGTAGTTCAGATGAGCTCTGTATCCTTCTCAGCAGACTGAGTCTAATCCCCAGTGGAGACAATGGACAGAGAAAAGACGTGACCCATTAATTTAAGCACTAATTGAATCAGTTCCTGTTCACCTGAAAATCTCCCTCTACTGAGTGAAACTAAGACTTTGCCAGGCCTAAATTGTTATTCAGACTGAACAGTTTTCTTCCACTACGTCTCCCAGTGCTTTCACACATAAAAAGTCTTCCAAAAGCTTGTTTGTATGTGCTACTAAAGAGGATCTACTTAAAAAACAAAAAAGCCAAAACCACCACCCACCCTAACAAAAAAAAAAAAAAAGATATGTTGCTTATACAAACATTACCTTCCTTCAGATTCTCCACGCAGCATGTGTATTCCTAAGACGACTGCAGCCATCACCCACGACCGGTAAGTGTTGGCTCCAAAGCTCAGAGGTGCACTTTGTTGTAAGTTATGAAGCAACATGACATACCTTGATATATATGTATCTCTACTTCTATGTGCACACATGGATAAAACTGAACTTCATTGTTTTACTACCATATGAAGACTGTAGCCCTGACCCCTTGTGGGACTCGGTGCAAAGAGACCGGTACCCACACAGAGCTTGTTTGAAGTCAATGTGGTTTTCCCAGTGGGAGACAGGAAGAGATGGGAATTACTGAGTTAAATTTGTGTATCAGTATTTTCAACATAAATTAAATACTGGCAGCTAAAGCAATAAATACTGAAATCCTGCTATGCATTGATACCTTTTAGATCTTTGAGAAGGCAAGTAACCTCAATCCTGCCTCTGTCGTTCTAAGCTTAAAAGTTTTAAATTCTAAAGCAAATGTAGTCCAGATTGAGAGAAGAATTCCTGTTCCCCACACTGGCACCTCCAAAAACTTCATTTGCTTCAGCAGGTCTTAATCACATCCCTAAAGCTAAATATTTGTTCAGCTACATTCCTAAACTGAGGTTTGTATGAACAGGAGATGAAAAGAGACTTTTCTTTGTATGACAAATTACAGTGCTCATCACACTGTTCAGTGAGGTCATATCAAATATTATTTCACAAATCAAGGAATACCTTCAAATTCCTATGAAGAGATGCAGAGGATTAGCTCTTTTTTGGTTGGGACAAGGCTGACACAATCTGCTAAAACCCTGAACATGGGAAGTATGTTAGACCTTTTTACCTAAAATTGATAGTATAGAAGTTAGCTCCAAACAACAAAGTCTTCTTCCTATTCCCACCTCTTTGTTTTTACTGTTAAACATACACATCTATATTTCACTCAACATGAAGTTGTACAAATGAACATTAAAATTAACTTCTACTTCATCTCTTGGTAGCCTAAAAATGCATTTTAACAGGCTCTTACATCTTGTTTTAATGTTGTCTGCCTGTAGACTACCCATATTATCTGGATGTTGTCAAACCTTTGCCCAGCTGAGCAGCCTTTAGGGCATTTTCTCACTTGCAATTTGGCCTCTTGGTTATCACTCATCATAGAAAAAAAATACAAAAAAGGGCCCAGGGAATGGCAATTAAGTCTCAAAGCTACTATTTTAAGGGGATATATTGACAGAATTAGCTAACACATCAAAAATGTGTGAACTATGAATTGTGCTCGTTAGGTACACATTTTATTTGTGAGAATTGGCTATGATGATTACTATGCAGTTGTCAAAATTCACTGTAAAATGTCATTCTTTTGACAATTCAGTCTTAGAGTGACAACAATACTAAATGAAGAAAACACACAAGTACTTGGGAGAAGCAAATACTGAAAAAAAGGGACACTTTAACCACTATTTTTATTAATTTCACAAAGCTGATACCTTACTCCCATGGGTCTGAATGAGTGTGTGAATGTATAGGGAACATGCTATCACAGCATTGCTAATTCAGCTGGATTTGACCTCCGAGGAGCAGTTTGTGTCATCGTGGAGCAAAAGTGCTGGTAAAACATTTGTCTAGATAAAAGACCTCAAGCAGTTAACCTGCTCAGCAGAGGCAACGCAACCGGGCACCAGGATAATGACCTCTACCCAAATGGGGAAGGTACATCAATGTAATATTATGACAGCAAGACAAAAGATGATGGTAGCTCAGCAGGCAAACATTAGCAATGATATAACTTTTAGTACTGTATGGCAATGAAATACCTTAAGAAGGACAATGCCAACCTGTTTCTAAGTAATTATCATTTAAAGTTTTAGCATTTAAAAGACCTCAAACAAAAAAATTCATCTTTGTTCTTCAGATGCCTTTTGTACCCCACCCTTCTGTTCCATTTTATTTTTTCCTAAATAAAAATCCTGATAAAAGTCAATCTACCATGTGGGCAAAAGTTACAATTCAGATGAAATCAGCCTTTCGCATTTGATACGTGAATTATTGGATGGCTTAGTTTTTCTGACTTCAGGTGGTTACGACACTACTCTCCAACATAAACCAGAAGAACCTGATAAGCCTTGCTTAGCGAGTCAAACCTGTCCTCACAGAGAGATTAACTAATTTCTTATGCAGATTATTTGCACTTAGGATGCCTTTCATTGTTTACACTGAACTTTTCTTCTTTCTTTTTTTAAAGGGAGACACTGTGTCACATATCCATTATTTTTACCGGGCAGAATGCCTTGAATATTTAGCTACCACTCTTTCAGCGCCACACAAAAAGTTCTGAGTTTAAACTATTTATTTTTAAAGTAGTAGCATGATCAGACCTGCATGTTTATCTAAAGATATTTGCTTTCTGAGGGAGATTTTAGTCTGTGAGGTTTCCTCTACACATGGTAGGCAGCTGTCAGCAGCAGTGAGCAGGGCGAGGGGTCACCGCAGCTGCTCTGTGAAATCACAGGGTTCCATCAACATCGCAGAAATCCTGCCGAGTGGCAGCTGGGAGACCACGGATTAGAGTACATTGGAGTGTGTATATAAGGTCACATCATGTCTATCAAAGTGATATCAAACTGGTACGCCGTACAATACATTTTACTGTGTTCTGTGTTCAAAGAAAATAAAAGGAGAATGGACATGTGTGTAGCAGACCACAGTTTAACACAGAATTTCACATTGTCCTTTCAAACAGATGGATTTACTAAGTTCACAAAGATGTGTTGAATATGTATACACAGTGGAGATGTGTTGACTAAGAGAGAACTTCATTTCATGAATTCTTCAGGTCAGACATGAATGAGATCAAAATAATTCTTATTAATTAAATAGTAGAAGAGACTATTAAGAGAAACCAGACGTCCACATTTCCTGAATCCTACACACTAATATACATAAATATCTGTTCTTGTATACATAGGTCAATAGTTTCCCATAAAATGCTTGTCAGTATCTCCTCATGAAACTTCACCTTTATGAAATCAGTAGCTTTATAATCTCAAGATAACCCTAAAATTAGGATAGATAGGTAGCAAACATGTAGTTCTGATTTGCGGGTAGGTACAAATTACCTCCAAACATGCTTGTTTCAGAGGACAGTTACAGGAGAGCGAACAAAGTATCTGTCGGGCCGTAGACAGTTCAGAGAACCTGGATGTTTGTAATGCTCACTGTTGAGGTGCTTCAACCACATGAACAAAACTATGCTCCCTGACCAGAAGAAAAAAGAAAGGTACAGCTCTGACATCTTGCATGAGGAAAGAAGGAAATGGGTAGGGCAACACAGAAGTTATTTTGGCTGAAATATGGAACAAATGAGATGACTAGACAGTAAGTGATGTCTCGTACTTCTGGCAACCTTGTGCAAGCTGAAAGCTGGTAGAGGTATTCAGACAACAAGGTTTTATCAAACCACATCTGTCTGCAAAGATAAAAAGTTGATGACACTATAACAATTTTATGCTCTTTCAAAATAGTTTCCACGATTTTAGTTACTGGTAATCACTTTCAACAATAGAAAATATGAAATATAGGTGTAAAGAATAAAACACTGAGAAAGCATCTTGATTACAAACTGTTCACTTGTGAAGTATGAACTGCTGAAACAATCCAAATGGTATGATTTAGACTAAAGCCTTCCAAACATCTGAACCAACAGGACTCTGCGACCTTCAAACCTCCTATAAAAATTTCTGAAGTTTTACTGTTTAATGCAGTCCTACGGAACATCCACCATGGGCAGGGGTAATGCTTTAAGAATTGCTCTACTCTAGCAAAGACTGCAAAGTTGTCAAAAAAAAGGTACCACCTTAAGCAGAATAAATTACAAATGTCCCTTTCTGCATACCATAAATACCAACACCCACTTGCACAGTAAGCCCTTTAATCTCTTAGTCACAAACCCCTTCATGCCTGGCATTCACTTACACATGCATTTGCAGTTATTTTTCACAGCAGATTACCATCCTGCCCTCGCCCAGTCGTTACACAACCTTCCCCGACACACACATCTCCCATTCGCTTGCAGGCATCCTCCTCCACTTCGCATCTTCCCACACTGAAGCCCTGTCTTCCTAACCACTGGCCCAAATACACCTGAGGTGCTGAGAGGTTTCTGAGCCACCACAGCTCAGCATGAAGGGGTTTTGTGTCTTCAGGCTTCTCCTGTTTTGTTTCATTTTAAGCAGAAAGCTTTAATACTGGACTGTTTCTTCCTGCTTTCCTGGGAACGGCTTAACCTTACACTGGACAAACAAGAGTTGGCAAGACTGAATTGAAGAATAAACGCAGGCAAATACTCCCGGCAGTGCCAAGGTGTCTCCTCGGCTCCATCACCGCTGACCCGGGTACAGTCCCCACCTCTGCAGCTCTACAGCCACCATTACTGCCCAAGCACCCAACGCTTTCCTCCTGCGAGCAGCAACACCAGCGCACCCGTACCTTAAGTGACGTACTTGGCATCAGGAAAGATCACACAAGTGCTGCCTGTCTTACTTTACCTGTCGAATAATACTTCACCTGTTTTACAAATGTTTTCTCACTCTTAAGCAAATTATCTTTGTAGATGCCTGAATAAATGAAAAGGATTAAAGACAGTGGCAGAAATAAGAGAAAGCAGAAAGTTACCCATGGCTTTCAGCCCTGTGACTGCTCTTCTAAGCCACAGTCTTAAAAAAAAAATTAAATCTGCAAATGCTACCTTATCTTCATGTAGGAATAAGTTTTATTTTTTATAAATTTTAATATGTCCTAAGGACTCGTGTTCTTTGGGAAGGAAAAGTTCCAGAGAAAGTGGAAGGGGCAAAGACTCATAAGACAAACATATCTGAAAAAAAGCTTTTCATCAGAATTATGAGAAATCCTGTCACCCATTTCACTTTGAAATTCTCTCTCCCACATCCTCTGTTACAAAACCACAGTATAGTACATATTGTTTTCCCATCAGTTCCTTCTTCTCGCATTATTCTCCAGCCAGAGCTCGGTTTCCTGCAGTTTGTACGGCACAGCGGGAGCCGAGGAGAAGTGACACGTGGAGACAGCCCCGAGTCTGCATACCTGAATTCCCAACTTCCACACAGCCTTCTGCAACTTTACTGGGCACATGACAGATGAATATTTCATGTTTCCCTGTGGGGTGCGACAACTTTTCCACTGGATGGGTCAACCAACTAGATAATCAATATATGGAGACCAGCAGGCCCTAAGAGTCATCTCGTAAGCACGATAATTACATCCGAAACACCGTAATTAACAACACGCACCACTACAAGCTCCACTTAAGAAGCGACCAAAGCGATGATTCAGAGCACAGCCCTGTGCAAGGCTCCCATTTTAGGCTACAGAGCTGGGAGACTGAGAATTCTTCAATAATTCTATGTTAAAAATATCCTGGTTATAATTATTATGTTATGCTGGTAACATAATTTCATATATAATTATTAACCCATATGAGAGGAGTAGGGCAAACAGTAGCTAGCTTAAAGTAGTTAGCTTACAATTAGCTCATAATGATTTCATTACTTGGCAGATTGTTTTCTTACACAAAGCTCTCATGATTTCTTTTCTAAAATTACAGAGAGAATTGCTGATTAGCAATCTCCACGTGAGCCTGGAATTTATGCACTTGTTTAATTTCAAAACAAATAAAGCTAAATTGTATACTTATGCACATATAGGCCAGGCCCACTGAGATGTTCAGGACAAACACATTCAGGCTTTCAAAACAGAGATACAGCCATTAACAAAAAAGCCTCCAGCTGCAGAACAGTCTTTCCTTCCCTTTACAATATATGCAATAATTTAGGCATGTAGCAGAATATTTTCATAGCAATCTTCATCTTTGTGATAGATTTTAAAAGCTCCTTGTGCTGCTTACATTTTGATTTTACAAAATGAATAGATGTGGATTTGACAAAAATTCTACATTTATTGGTTACACAAGGAAGAAAAGATAAACTTTTTATTTAATATTCTTTCAAAGATGCTGATAATATCTGCGTGTGTGTAGAAATCTCTCGGGAAAATTCTCAGACATTACTGCACAATAACAAATAACCACAGTCTTAGTGCCTCCCTTCTTTACCTGTTTCCCTTTGTACTGTCATCCTCTGCTTCTCACTGGTTTCCCTGTCTGCTCTTCTACTTGGGTGAGAAATGCTGCAGCACGTCTGGGAGAGCCGGGAAGGAAAAGAAAGTCTCGCAGTGACAGAGCTGCTCTGCAGGCTGACAGTGCCAGACGTGGCTTCTAAATAATTCAGTTTGGGACCAGAAATGGCAATTCTACGCATGCAGAAATACCTCAGATTTGAGGTCAAACATTGCACATTCTCAAGAACTAGCAACTGGTAAGTGGGATGTCCACATTTTGAAGTGGGGTCATCATTTGCTTTCAAGTGGATAGATAGGAAATATTAGTATGTGTAGAACTCAAGTAACCACCCTTAAGCCCCACACCTTCAACAGTTGCTACTTTAGATTATTTGGGAGTTATTTCATTTTCTTACATATTTGAGTTCATGTTGCCTGGTCAGAATTAGTGGTAGGACGAGAGCTAGAGGTGCTGTCAACAGGAACGGGGATGGTACTATAGTTCAGAAACGGCAAGGCGATAAAGGTGGGTTACGCAAAGAGAGCACTGAAATACCATGTGATCAAATATTTCTTGTTTACACATCACATACCTGTATACAAACACAAAGCACATTTCCACGTTCACCCATACGCTTTAAGCAGACTAAATTGTATAAATGCAATAGATTATTTGAAGGCTGAGCACTCCCAAAGGCTCTGTCCACCCCCTTCAGCGTGTACGTGCATCTCTGCACACCAGTTTTACACGAAGGTACTCAGTCTCAGCCCCTGGAGAGGAGAGGACTTCTTAGCACAGTTAACTGTCCCTTTTGCACTGTTGCAAAACAAATGTTGATGACAACAATAGGAATAGTACTTCCAAAACAAAGGAACTGCTTAATTTGCAAGTTCACATTTATAAATACGTGCTTTTCAGTGTGCAAGTTCTTTTCAGCTAGATGAAGCTCTTTGGTTATTTTTTAATACTCATTTTTTTTTTTAAAACAAACTAAATGTCTTAGGTCTGGAAGCAATCAAACTGGATGTGAATGTGAAGTACAACTCCAAAAATGCTTGCAACATAACTCTGGCCTACTGCAGTGTTGTTGTTGCAGTTCCAGTTTCTGCTGGAGCTGCAGCCACAAGGCTGCACCGGGAATCTTTGAAGAGCAATCACAAAAATACCCTTTTCCCCATTGTCCCTTAAGCAGCATGGATCAAATAACTGCTGCTCAGATCTCTGTCTTTTAAATAAAAATATTTGCTTCATGGTACACTTATCAGTGGCAGGTTGGGGTGGTTTTTTCCTCTGTTCTGTTTTCCACACCCCCAGCCATGGATCACCAGCCAGGACTGTGGTGAGATAGGGACGGGTGTGTTTTACAAACTTTACTCATTTTCTTTTGGTACAGGAGAAAGTGTGCCCAGAGGAACTTCTTTTCTTGTGCTTAACAGACAGCAAAAGCATCAGAAAACAGTAATTATACAGATCCTACAGAAAAGCAGTGAAAGTGTGTCTCTACTTCATATGAAATTTCAGGAGTTTTCAGGGACATGCCCTGTACCTATGATAGGTATGAACACTCAGTACTGCTGATTTTATTGCATTTTATGCTACTATTCTAAGTATTTTTAGGGGAAAAAAAATTATTCACAACCAGTTTTATTCTCAAAACCATGTGTTTCTTCCCTACAGAACTGGCAGTACTGGGGAAAAGCTTATCCCAGAGTGTTAAGTGGGTCAGGGGAAGACATGAAATAGAAACAGGTTGGTTTAGAAGAGGATGCAGAAGTGGTTAGGTGATCTGCTAGAAAACTCCAGATTCAGTCTTTGGAAGTTTCTACACTGAAGATTTCTTGGGAGGCAGACTGGGAACACAGTGTTATATATTTGTGTCATCTTCTGCTCTCCTCCCCACTGCTTGCCAACAGCAGCTGCCAGGGGCAAAATATTCATCTCGATGGACTTTCAGTGTGCCTCAATACGGATGTTTTCATGTTTGTAGAAGCCTTGAAAACTCTACTTTGGGAGCCAGTTAACCTTGAAACTCTGAGACTATGCAAGTACTCAGATAATCCGCCTGTCCAGTGAGCTCAGTTACTTTTTGAGAAATGTAGTTTTTAAGCCTAGGACATAATTTTAAAAGTGGTAGTATAGTTATGTACAGGTATTTTAACACTAAATTTAATGTATAATTGTATATATATTATGCTAATCCTTAACTTCAATGCTTTCTGAGTTGCAGCTTGTTAACTCCTTTATAACGATGACTACAAAATACCTAATCCCAGGATTTGATTCAATGTCAGTATGTGTCTTACAAATTGCATTTTTCTACAATCAAACACAATACTTTATGAAAAGAATGTGCATTTACCATAGCAGATAAAAATACTCATAGCACTATACTAACAACAAAAATTGTTCTGATCATCTGTGACAGCCTACACGTTTATCAGCAAAGAAAATCTATCAATGGTTATTAAACATTGCCCACTAGTGTGTGACAAATCTCCCTAGATGTCCAAAATCTCCAACTATTATGCGTCATTACCACAGATGCAATGCACCCTTTTCGGTATTTCTCTAACTGGCTGATGCTTTCCAGTGGAGGCAGGAGACCCAAACTGCATCCCCAGCATCTCCTGGGCCAGGGATGCTGGAAGAGAAGGACCATGCAGAGGTGTCTGCACTATCAGCCACCCTCTCAAGAACATGAAACATCGAAAGCTGGAGACAGAATCAAGCCTTAGAAGCCACATCCAAAGTTCAAGTAAATTCTTTTACTTATATGGCAAAGATGAGAAAGAAGCTTTTCATACATATTTGCTCCCATTATACATCCTCTCCTCCCACCCTAAAAAATACTCTCACTTATGCAGACAGTAGGATGAGAATGGTTGAGGCAAATGTTGCTATATATGGAAGATCCTCTGAGTTAAAGATAGCTCTGGATGACAGTTCATGTTAAATTCTCATCATGCCCAGGCTCCTCACAGTTACAGTAGTAGAGATTAAGTGATGAAGGAAAAACCCACTATTTCATTCCAGGGGCTTCCCGACAGGAAAAAATACTTGAGAAACTGAAAGTCCTAAATTCCCATCTATTTCCTCTCATTATACCATCCATAACATTAGTCTACATTCTTCAGTGAACCTGACACCTAAGCAAGTATTTTATATTTTCAGTTAACAGCAATGCAAAGGTGTCAGATAATATTTGTCAAAAAATGGTGCTGTTTTTCATTTGAGAGAGCTATCTCCATAGCAAATTGACTGCAAGATCAGTGTTGCACTGTAACCATAATTCAAACCACAAGCCTATAATATGTTGTTTCTACTGCCAACATATAATGTTTGCTGAATATTAAATAAAGTGTTCACAGACTTTAACACTATATACGAGCCTTTCCCTTAAGTGGATAAGGACACCAATAAGCAATGTGACTGCCACTTTTTATTGGCAGTTCTGAGGTGTGCATTTATATATTTAATCTTTACAATCTGGTTCTATACAGACATGTTTTATCCATCTACTTTGTCATTTTTAAATTAGATGTATTTTCTATAATGAATATTTCCACAATATGCCTTTTCTTGTATTAAGATTAAAGATTTCTCCTCTCCTAAAAATGACTATTTATTAAATCTTTCTTTTCATCTTGAGTTCCTGTGTCACTTAGAGACCTAATGAACAACAACAACAACAAAAAAACAGAAAGGCATCTAATAACCAAATTGTAAGCCAAATGAAGGAGGATTGAGCATGTATAACCAGAAAAGATACAAGCCCTCTCTCTCTCCCTGTGCCAGGCTTACACATAAAAACTGGCACAGGCGAGGACCATACTGTTCTGGAGACGAGTCTCCTCCTTCTGCTTTCCACCCTGTAGGAAATGAAGAATGGCAGGTTGGTCCACATAGCTGCAAACCCATTATTTCTCCTCACCTTCTACCTATCACCCAATCTGCCTTCGAGGCTCTGCAAAAGCTGATCCCATGGAGCGCATCTCCTCGGCATATGGACAGACAACATTTGGCATGAATGCCTACAGTGTGTATTTGACTCCTCCTGAGTCCAGCAGGAGAAGGACAACTCTACCACACATTTCTCAGCTGGTTGGTAAAGGCTTTCTCTGTAAAGCTAGCTGCCTGCCTCCCTGCTCTACTTACAACACCAGGCTCAGCAGCACTGGCCCTGGGACATGTAAAATGCACTTTCCTCTTAGCAGAAGAGGGTGGATCTGCCTGTTGTCACCACCATGGGGTTCCCCCTGAAGGGGTAATGGGAGAAGAGCTTTAGGCTCTGTCAGGGGCTCTAGGGCAGCTGAAGCCCCCAGGAGCAATGCTGAAAGAGGGCTAAACCGGCACACACAGCCCCCCAGCCCTCTCCCTCGCAGCTAGCTCCTATGGTGGTCCGTCCATAGGGGCCTGCAGTGGGGCTGTAAAAACACAGCATGGCGAATTCAGAATGAATATTGAAAGCTATGTGTACATGGCATGCATTCAAGACATACACTTCACAGCTGGATTTAAAAACCAGCAAAGCCAGAATGCAAAATGGATTGAGGATAGTTTCATACATGACAGTTTTTATCTTGTATAAAGAAACAGCATTTGAAGGGTGAAATAGCACTCAGGGGCTTCTTTTGAAATTCCTGCAGTTTCTATCCAGCGTCTCAGTTTCAGCTGCTCTCTTCAGCTCTCCATGGGTAATTTTAAGTATCCATAAACACACGTGGTGAGAACAGAGGGCATGACTAAGAAAAAATGGGACCAACTTCTACTATCATCCCAGGAAATGGGGAAGGAACCAAGCAATCCAAATACCAAAGAATTTCACTGTGTAACTTAATGGCAGAATGACAGAGGCTGATAGATTCCTAAACGTTCTATAAGCAGATAACAATACATATTATTTAATAGGAAGCTGAATACGTTGTACCTAGTTTGGTTACAAGCTGTACAGATTGCTACAAGCTGTACAGATTTCTTAGCCTTTTTAGAGTGGATAAAATAAAAACTTACTATGTGCTAGAAGCTTCTTTCTTTGCTGACAGGAACCAACTACACTTTTGCCCCCTCTTAAACAAACCAGTGTACTTTTCACTCCATAAATCTCATATTACTTCCTTCCTTTTTCATTTATTTTGAACCAGAAGGAGGAGTTTTTAACAGAAGTGCTCTATGGCAGCAGGAGGAGAACAGCAAATCAGGGTGGAAGCTGCATAAGGAAAGTAAATCAAAAGTAATAAAACCATGGAGATCCAGCAAGCTTTGTAGGGGGAAATGAAGTCGAAGTTGACTGAATCCAGAGCTGGAGAAACATTACACATGAGAAAACACCATTAAAATAGTCTGCACTCTTAACAGATGATATGGGAAATGAAGTAATAATTTATAACAAAGATAGGAAAAAACCTGCCAGGCTTGCAAATTTCAAATGAGATGCAAGTTTGAGTAACAAGTGATAATGAAATGCAAGCACACAATCCTAAGGACGGAACACCATGGAACAATTTAATTAAAAGGAAAACAATATGCTGTGCAACATCGGATCAGAAATAACATACTGCCTGATGTTTCTGTTCAGCTAACTAGATAGTTATTTATCTGAGAGGGTAAGCAACACATTCTAGTGCTTGAAAAAATTTGCATAAAGATTTGAAGTTCACCTGAAAAGTAACAGTAATGATGCAAGTCTTTCCAAGGAAATATTTTTTAAAAAATTCTTTCAGCTGACTGTAAGTGACATGAGCACAAAACAAATGGAAATGTCTGTGGTCATAAGAACGTCTGCTACACATGTATACTTTTAAAAAGTAGCTTTACTTTCAAAAGCAGAATTTGGCAAGCATGTACTGTATTGAAATACAGGCATTTTTTCCAGATTTCTAAGAATGGTCTTAAAAACATTCACACAGTTTTGCAGGCTTTCAGAAGAAAAAAGTCATATCCTGGAAATCTCCTATAACTGTGATATTAAGCGGCACAATAAAAGGGCAGCTTAGTTTATGCTAAAGGATATTAACTACAGTATAGGATATTGCAGAAGAACAAGGCCTGCAGATCTGCAGAGTTTCACACATGATTTATAAATGCAAATGTGAATAGTAGGTGACAATGAAACAGAAGCAAGTACATATGATACAACAGATACTCCAGAGAGGTGGGGGAAGCGTGCTGCCTTAAATGTACTTTTTCAAATGTCACAATTGCACCCAAATACCATGAGAGCACAGCATCTTGATAGAGTGGAATTATAGGAAAGTAGCACCTGGGTAACACCAAATGACATCTGGAAGGTAAGGGCACAGTGAGTGTCAGCAGTTGTGGGAGAAAATTCAGTACCAAGGTGTATTAAAAAGAAAGAAACCTTAAGCCTAAAGGAGAGAATATTTGTCGTCTTGGCCAAGATTGCCAAACCTCAAAAGGTCCAGAAAAGATGACGAGGTATTTGTATGAATATTGGCTTGAGTTAATGGATATTCTTGGTTTGCCACAATTAGTAATATACAGCTACACACAGGAGATGCACAGGGAATGCAGAATCAGAGGACAGTAATTCCTCCTGGGGAGACGGGGCAAAGCCAACACCGAGAGGAGCTTTTTCCCTCAAAAGTATTATATCTTGCCCAGGTGCCTGCGGATTTCCTTCCATTCAGCTATGATGGACTGAAGGAGCAAATCCATGCTTTCCTGTATTCCCACTGAGTCCACAGTTCACGGTTTAGCTGTTACTTGGACTGAAGGATTGTGCATAAAGAAACCTTGTGAGAATCTTTTGAAGAATTCTGTGGAATTCTTTTTAGGGATGAACTTGGGTCAGGGGAAAAATGTACTCACTATACACAAGTTTGCCTGATGATAGACAGTAAGTGGCATACCTTGATAAGGTTGTTGTCTTACAAAGATTTAAAAAAAAGAAAAAAGAGAGAGTGAGGTCAGAAGACAGCTCCATTAAAAAAAAAAAAAAAAGGAATCATTTTATATGGGTCTGCTAATTCCATGGAGGCTTGGCATCGCTGCAGTAGCTGTCTGCTATTTTCCTATTGTTTTTTAAACCTGCAATGATTTTTGTGGTGGTATGCAAAGGCAGAGTTTGATGGCCTTCCAAATTTTTTTTACACTTTGAGTATTAGTCACACAGGGATTTATTAAAAAGCAAATTATTAAAATGGAACACTAATAAAACAATATAAGATAAATAGGTTAAGTATATAAAACTGTCCGCAACTTATATAACTTAATGCCTCATGCAAAGCCTGTGAGTAGACAAAATGAAAACTCAGAATTGCTGGGCAACTTTGACAGATGACTTTTTATGGCAGGTTTCCATCAACTAAAATCAGAAATCTGTTTGAAACTGAGCCATGTAAGGACTGGGCATCTGGGCTACTTTCATATATCCCATGATCTGTGCCCAGAGCAGCTAAACCAGCTCAGAGAATTTAGTATAACGTTTCAGTGATACATGGAAAAATATATTATAAACAAGCATAAAATATAAGAACAAGGAAAAAGCAATTCTTAGAATGGATATATGAACTACTTTAAGTATTTACGTATAATATATAACAGATTGCCGGTAGTGTGTGAGTACCTTGACTATTCAAGGTATCATCAGGATGTTGCGACAGAGGCATTCAGAAAAGGGTACACATCTTTGAAATGAGCTGGCTGCACCACAGCCATAACATTCAAAGGGTTAATTACACAGCTGACTGTCTGCTCCATTTACTGATAAGCAGAGGACATTGTAATTTTTTGGATTTATGAATTGCTGGGGTCAGTCAGCATCTTGCATACAACAGTGTCTGTCTAGCTCTATCCCTTACCTGCTGGGCAGAGACAATCCCTCTCCCGCCTGGAACCCTGGAGCCCTCTAAGCCGCTTGCTCTGTAACCTTGGCAGCTGGGACTAACACAATTCTTCATTTTTTTCACAACTAGGCCTCTCTAAATAAAAACTACAGAGCCTGGTTAGCCAACAACCAAGCGTGAAATCATGACATTGCAATCCCCTACTCTCAGAGTCAATCAATTTTTTTCATTACAGATTTGTGCGCTAGGGTCAACAAGAAGAAAAAAGCACACAGAGCAAAATGGACCTAGCAGCAGAGAATTACAAAATCTCTGCCAAGCTCTGCCAAGCTATAAGCTTATTTTCATTATAATGATGTGCAGTTTGTAAAAAATAAGCTCCTGATATAGTTTTTTAAATGCAAAAAACCTACTGGTTAATATTGTCCTTTGAATGCTAGCTTACATTAGACTGGACACAACAAAGTGATCTGTACAGCCTGCACTGATGTATCTTAGTAGCACAATCTGTTTGACATCCAAAAGGTTTACTATTCCTTAAATAAATGACATCATTTTACATTAGGTAGAGACTAAATGTGTCAGGTTTAAACTGCTAAATTTTCCAGATGATATTTTCATTGCATTAATTAGTAGGAAGGAGGATTAGATAAAGGCATAGGGCTAAGCTGGTATATCTTAGCTTGAGAATCAGGGCCAATCTGCTCCACAACACAGTTGTTACTCTGACCCATTTCCAACAAGTTTTTAGCTTAGTAGTTGTGCTGGTTTGACTGAAAATGGGTTAATCTTCTTCGTGCAGTTAGAAACTTTTCTTTTTCATAGCTAGCATGCTCATTATTTGGACTTAGTTTGAGAACAACAGATAACACCCCAGTACAGAGTTAATGTTTTTAGTCACTCTGGTCTGAGAGCCAAGGACATTCTGAGCACTCTGCCCACAGGTGTGAGACATTGAGGAAGGGGGGCAGAGATGGGGCAGAGCTTGACTGACATCCAGACTGATCAATGAGAGTATTCCATCCCATTAGTGTCATGCTCCAGATTTAAGAGTGGGGCCTTCAGGTTTCTCACTCTCTTCTTCCCTTCTACTCTTTCTCTGGGGCGCAGAGAGTGGAATTTTTGGTGCAGGACGTTTATTTCGGCCCTTTGCCATATTGCAGAAGCCTCTCAACTTTTCTGCTTTTTTCCTCTCTTTTCTCTCCTTGGGATCAGCTGTGGGACCAGGTGCCGTTTCCTAGGACTGGCTGCTCAGCATGTTCATAAGGCACTGCCTTGAGTATCTTTCATTTCTATTTTATATATATATTTACTAGTAGTGTATTAGTGTTTTGTTATTTTATTAAACTGTGTTTATCTCAATCCAAGTTTCTCCCTTCTGTGTCAATTCTCTCCCCTATTGGGGGCGGGGCACGGAGTGAGTGAGCAGCTATCGTGGTTATATTGCTCGCTCAGGTTAAACCATGACAGCGGTATACATTGGACTACCCATTTTCCTGAACCATGCTGAAAAGCCTGAACACAGATCCAAACATACCTAAAGTTATTGGTAATGCAAGGTGGTTGCTACAGACTGCTGTCAGTTTTACTAGGCAAGCTTTAACCTGAACACCTTTTTGATGGCAGGGTAATGATCCCTAACATGAAGCCTGATAATAAATCAAGATAATTTGGTAATGGAAATAAAGCCCATACCTACATTTACCGTCTGGATCGATGGGCTGAGGCCAATTGTATGAGGTTTAACAAGGCCAAGTGCTGGGTCCTGCACTTGGGTCACAACAACCTCAGGTAGCGCTACAGGCTTGGGGAAGAGTGGCTGGAAAGCCTGGCAGAAAGGGATCTGGAGGTGTTGATTGACAGAGGCTGAATATGAGCCAGCAGTGTGCCTAGGTGGCCAAAAAGGCCAACAGCATCCTGGCTTGTATCAGGAATAGTGTGGCCAGCAGGACTGGAGATATGATTGTGCCCCTGCACTTGACGCTGGTGAGGCTGCACTCGAATCCTTGTGTTCAGTTTTGGGCCCCTCATGACAATAAAGACATTGAGGTGCTGGCAAGAGTTCAGAGAAGGGCAACAAATCTCATAAGAAACAGCTGAGGGAACCGGGGCTGTTCAGCCTGGAGCAAAGGAGGCTGAGAGGAGACCTTATTGCTGTCTACAACTATGTGAAAGGAGGTTGTAGCATGGAGGGTGTTGGTCTCTTCGCCCAAGCAGAAGTGATAAGATGAGAGGCAATGGCCTCAAGTTGTGCCAGGGAAGGTCAGATGGGATATTAGGAAAAACTTCTTCATGAAAAGGGTTGTGAAGCACTGAGAGAGGCTGCACAGGGAAGTGGTGGAGTCACCGTCCCTGGAGGTGTTTAGAAGTCATAGACACGAGGATTTTAGGGACATGGTTTAGTGCCACAGTTAGGTTATGGCTGGACTCGATGATCTTGAGGGTCTCTTCCAACTGAAATTCTATGATTTTAAAAACGTTATGTTTGCATAATCAAACATTGTCTGAAATAATATTTTTCTCCTGTATTTGAAAACAACCATCACTACGTACCATCAAAGACTGTTATTCCCAGGAATTATTCATGCAATAAGCGAAATAGTGTCAGATGTGAAGTTATTTCAGAGCAGCTACATTACAATGCAAGTTGAACCTCTTATGCCGGAAGGCTCTTGGTGGAGAATCACTATTAATTAGTAATACTAATATGAAATAATGGCCTTGATTTAGAGGACAGTCATCACAGAGGGATTTAGAGCAGTGCTGAATATAATCCTACCGACCTATGTAAGTTGTTTGCTAAAACCCGTCTAATTCTCTCCTGATACGAACACCCTTGAAAATGGTGACTTTACTATAGGTCTGTATTGTTACACTATTTCTTCTACCAGAACAGCATCCACTCATTTGTCCAAACAATGTCACCCATCTCACTGCTGGGTGGAAATTTGCCTCTTCATTTGTAGCTTCACTTCTCAGTGTCTTTCTCTGCTAAATTCCAAACATATAATCTGTCCTCCATCTCTGTCCTATAGAGTTCAAAAAGTCAAAATACTTTATCAAGATTTAAAAAAAAAAAAAAGTTGCTTTATAATCTACAGAGGACTGCGGTGTTTATATATTTTAAACGGCTTTTGCAAACTCAACTATTCTCTGTGTCTGTGGTAAAAAGAAGTAACTATGGACTTGAATCACAGCAGGAGCAGCCAAGCTTGGAGTCTAACAGGAAGGACAGCAAAGCTCTGGAACAGGCTGCCTGGGGGAGGTGGTGGAATCACTATTATTGGATGTTTTTAAAAACAGGTTAGTCAAACATCTGTCAGAATAACACAGATACAGCTGATCCTGCCTTGGGGAAGGCAGGATAGACGAGATGACCTCTCAAGGCTCTTCCTGCCCTATTTTCTATGATTCAGTGATTCAGCACATAGCTCTGAAATGCCCTAGGGCTTGATTCTTTTCTCACCTCATGTTATTTTTAAACTGGTGAAACTTCACTGACTGCAGTAGAGCTTTTCCTCCCTGTCCTGCAGTAAGTATCAGGAGAATCAGAACCCACATTTCTTACACAAATGAAGACTGGGTTTACACTCCCACTGTGCTGCACAGCTGATTTCTTGAGAAGATGCTTTTACTTCTTTAAAGCAGGCAATATCAGTGATTTAATTCAATCCTTGTATTATTTTTTTAAAAAATCTGAGTCCTGTTATATCCACCAAAAGCAAAAAAAATGTTGAGTAGAAACATTCTTTGCAATTTTCAGCAACTGTCAACTTTTTCTCCCAATGCATTTCTCTTTGTGTACAGAGGTGGAGCTCGAGATTGTGAAAAAGTCCACGTCACCTATCAGAGGAAGCCACAGTAGAGACCAGAGAGGAGGAAACAGGACAACCAATACTACAGTACTTAGTGCCTCAGAAAAAAGGACACAGTACACTAAGGCTAGCTGCAAGCTCTTCTGCAGAGGGTATTCAAAAAATGTTAAGAGACTGGGGGCAGGTTTAGCATGAGAGCTAATAAGCATGGAAGCTAATCACATTCCCATCTATCAGTCTCCAAGGACAAAGAAATAGATAAAATATGTCAGAAGCCCCTGAAGCTACACAGAATCTAGAATGATACTTACTTGAAAATGTCAAATCTATCCACATGCAGTCAGCAGATTACGCAGAGCTGCAAACAGCCAGAAAATCCGTAGTCCATGCCACAGTGAGCAAAATACTGTTACATTGCACCAGCTCCAAACGACAGAGGAACCACAGAAAATACAGTCTATACTGTCTCATTTGTTCCTTGGTCATCATCATAACCATCCATAGATGTTACATATCCAGGGATGTCACCACTTATCTTGTGGCATTTCTATATGTATGAAGTATCTCCAAAGTCATTTCTGCTCATTTGATTTTGTTTTTAATGGATAATAATTTCTCTCCTATTATTCTTTGAGTGTGAAGGACATGCGACACTAAGTAGATTTCATACATTTTATCTAACACAAAATAATAATAAAAAAATTGATAAATGCTTCTTGCAAATTCACTGTCTTCAAAAAGATTGACTATATGTATCTGTAAATCCAGGTGGATTTTCACATCCAGAAAATTAATAGGAATGAAGATTTTTAAAACCATCAGTGTCAGACCCTACCTGAAACATGCTGCTCAGGACTTCAGCACTTTCTGAGACTTAGAGCAGATCCCTTCTTCTGATAAGTTTTAAAGTGGTCAGTCCCCTTCTGTGCTCCCACATGCCAGGAACAGCTTATGCGGAACTTCATGAAAAAGATGGTGAAGATACAAATGGAGAAAAATCTCAAAGGCTGATAACTCCACTGGTAATTGAACCTGGCATATTTCCTCTATTCTGGTCTAACTGGGATTTGAATATTTGTTTCCCTCAAGTAAAGGTTGTGAAATTCCCCGAAACACAAAACTATGATGAAAGGGTCCCTAGTGTGCAAAAGAGATTTCATTTACTCGTGCAGTGCTTTGAGATTTGATTCTTCACTTAGAGTACTTGATTTCCTTGGGATGATGAAAGATTGTATAAAACCCAAAGGAACACGGAAAGGTTTAACTCCCACTTCTGAATTCCTTTCATTAAGGAAATTATGTCTGCAGATTTGGTAGGGGATGGGGGTGTTCTTGGCTTGAGGACCAGTGAAAAATTAGTGGAAGGTTTCAAGCTGTGTTGAAGAACATAGTTTATCTATACTCAGACAATCTTTTGAACCCCTTCATTGCCAAAGCATTCAGACAAATCTGTACACTAAGTTTCATGTGACAGTAAGCTATCCAGCCTTGTCTTTTAAGAAGTCCTCTGTCAAGCATGCTTCACAGAATGCCAGATACATGTCTCCTCTGCTTCTGAATTTAAAAGGCTGTTTTGCCCTGTTCCTCTGTTAAGGTCTACTCTGCATCCAAGTATATCACAAGGTCATTTCCTTTCTATGTATTTTCTTCTCTCATTATAGTTGCTTATCTCTAATAGATTTTGCCCCTTGGTGATGGTAATCGGAGATAGCTGCCAGATAATTTTCAACTACTCAGCTCTTCCATGAATGAAATGCATCACCATTTGCATGGGAATCTTCCCTTTACTTGTTTTTTTGTTGTTTTTTTTTTCTCTTTTCCAGCAATGGTCTTTACATAACTAATGCTCTGTGCATAATTGGCAAGGCCATTCTTCAGACTGAGAGCCACGCATTCTTGGTATTTTCTGGGGGCAAAACCACAAGCTTTCCTGAAGCATTTTTAGTATTATTTTACTGGCCCATTAGATATACTCATTGGTAAAGACTGGAAGCAATAGAGTGTGTCTTTCTAATTGTGACCCTTTGTAATGAGTTAATCAGAGGCATGTTTGTATATTCTGGTTTTAGTCAAGCTTTGTACACATTTTCATTTGTTATTGGCTTATGGTTCTTGAACTTTTCTAAAACGGCCTCACTTCCTCTTTCCTGGTTTGCAGGATCAAGTCCAAGACAGTTAAAACAGTGAACACAGCCTGCTTAATGTAGCCATTGAAACAGACTGGGCTACTTTGTCATCTATAGATACACAGACATTTCTGACAGTGTTCTCAAGAAAGGGACTGAATTCCTCCCCTCAGCCACCTCTCCTGCTCATCACAACAGTTCTTCGCATCAACACAGAAGCTTGGACCTCGACTCCTTTTGTGGAAGGAGATAAGGAAGTGAGTAGAGTCTTTACATTGGAGACATAGAAACAACATTTTGTAGCCTAAAAAAGTGATTCATTTGGTTATATTTTTGTTGCACTGGTCAAATAGTTAGAGGAAAGAAAGTTCAATAAATGCTAGTTATTTACTTCTGTTTCAGTTTTTAGTTCTTCATAAAAATGTGAAATCTGTGAATAATATGCATTCATGGGGTTGTCTGCAATTGTGCATTAATTAACATTTCTCCTAAAGCAATATTCTTTTTATCTACATGCTATTTTCCTATCTGTCTGCATAGGGCATGTAGAATTTTTTATAAGATACAGCAATTCAATAATTACTCCAGATCTTTCAAGAAAGAATATTATTAAATATAGGATTGCATGGTACTTAGTGTAACTGAACTTAGCCTTGTTCTGCTCCATGGGAGCCAAATCTTAAAATGTAAAATAATGAGATTGCTCTTCTATAATACAGAGAACATTCCTAAAGAAAGCCCAAAAGTTCTAGAGGCAAAAATGTGGCAAATTTTTAAATACTGCGATGTCAAAACCTTGTTTTCCACTTCAGGCAAATGACCAGCCACATTCTGAAGATCATGAAGAATTTGCTAAGAAGAAGGAATAACAAAGTTGACAGCAAACACAATGACTGATCATCATGACATAGTAACTATAAAGAAAAGAAAATATGAGATTGAATTGGATCAAGTAGTAGTTGATAGCATAAAGATGACAACTTATTACCATGTAAATGTTGTGGCTGGAGGCAAGTTAATAATAGTAAGGCACGTGTAAGTCATTAGTATTTCTTTGTGGTAGCCCTGTAAATTATACATGGGTCTGCTTTTAGGGAAATCACCTTTTTGCACTCCTGTAGATTTTATGCCAAATAAAAAAGCAAGGAAGCAAGCAGAATTATTCTTGCTTACTTAGCAATTTTAAGAAACATGAAGAAGTCTCATCATTTGACAAAAAAATCACATAATGTCAAAATGAATTAATGCAGTCAAAAGTCATGATAATTCAGTCTGTCCTCTTGTACCTCAGAAGGTACCTTTTACCTAATGGCTACTGGGGAAGGGTTGGGAAGCTCTTTAATAAACATCTGCATACACATTTTGGTGTATGCCTGGTGTTAGCCAAGTGCTTAAGAATCTCACTAAACTGAGACATCTGCAGGGATGACATGCAAAGCTGTCACAGTGCAGTATAGTCCATATTCAAAGATCCTAATGGGTATTAAACCATGTGAATTAGTAAATAATTGACATGCAACAAACTCTTCACATTTAAAGAAGACATTTTCAAATCTTTCAATCCACTCAGATTAGATTACCATCTCTTGAGCAAGCATTTTTTTTCAGCAACCCTAATCAGACACCCTTTCTCATTTCCAGGACATCAGGTTTTTCCTATCTGATTCAAGATTTCTATCACCATTTAAAAACAAATCATGCAGCAAAATTATTTTAATGTAACCAAATATTAGAAGATAATTGTTTCGTTAAGAGCCCAGGAAAATCTGATTGACAGAATTATGTGTGACAAGGCTACAAATCCAGCTTTAAAGCTCCTATGACTGAGTAAAAATCATGCTCACCCAGTACAATCTAACTCTGTTGTTTTAAACCTGATTAAAAAAATAAGTCTGATGGGTTAACTTTGAACCAACAAGTTTTATGGTGTTTCCCCAGGAACCAGCATGAAGCCACTGCACTCTCTATAAACGAGATCAGGTGTCCATTCTTGGTCCAGATAAAATTTGTGCTGCTGGGAAAGCAGGAGTGTGCAGATCCCATCGCAATGCATGTGGAACCACAGCCTAATTGTAATAAATGTTGTAAAATTTTTACATGCAATAAATGTACAGAACCCTAATAGAGTGAAATCCATGCAAAAATACATTAAACCCCGGAAAATTATTAGGAAACCTATTTCCTAGAACACCAGACTTCCAGTGCTTTGAAAGAAAAAATGTAGCAGAAGAGCTCAGAAAAAAATAACAGTTCTGCCATATCTACTTCCTTTATGCCAAATAAATATAAATTTCAGAAAATTGTTAAGCTCCATTTAGAAAAAAACTTCAAGAGGATGACCTAATTTAATATATTTTGTTGGGATTTCTAATGAATTTTCTACTCTGTCAGCAGGAAAGTAGAACACAACTTTCACCATTAGAAGATGCATGACTATGTGCACACACTCAAGCCAAAGCTGACACATGGTGTTCCCCCTCTTCCAGGCTGAGGGACATTCCCATACCTCAAGAAACAAAGCAAATCTTAACTTCAATATAAAGCCTGGATAAATGGCTGCACTTATAGAATCTTTACAGAGGATAGCTGGGACACAAATGCTATCACTTCAGGGCAAAGAGCACAGGTACTGCGTTTCTCTCAATCTGTAGCTCTGGATTTGCTTGACATGCACCACGTGTGCTTCAGAGTATCACTCAAATGGAGGAAGAATTACCAGTTAAGTCCAGCTCCACGTTCAAGAGACACAGGATTTGACTCATAGTCTTAGATTTTTTTATTATCCAGTGAAATTCACTGTAAGAGAAACAATGAAATAATAAACAAAACAAAAGCAGTTTTTCCTCCCTTAAATCAAAATCACTGTGCCAGCCTGGAAACTCCTCATGACAACATGAGCCCAAGACAGAACAATATCATGGTTGTTTATGATAAATCACAGAAAATGAAATTAATATTTTGTAAATAGAAAAGCAGAAGTTTGACAGGAATTCAGGGTTCTGCCATGATGTTATTCCAAAACATGCCAGAATGAGCAATCAGAATATAAATAAAATTGTGCAGCTTTTCTGATGACCTTTTGGTGGTCCATCTAAGCTGCCTGCAGAAATGTATGAAAGGAGAGCAGTGAACTTTTTTTTAAATGAACAGTGATCCATTTCTTACTTGCTGTCTCACTTCTCAATGAATGTATGTGGATTTGCAAGAGGAGCTTATACTTAAAAACCAAAACCAAATTCTACAGCTTAGAGCTTTCCAAGTGGAAAGGCAAGTCCATGGCAACACACACGAATCCCGCCTGCGTGCATGCATACCTGGTCTCATTTTCCTTCAGCTGTACTCCATTGCTCTCAAGCAAAATTTCTCATGATTTCCAAGGATTTGTTTTCTCCATCATAACACTGGTGCCGCAGTTTGCACTTCGTACACATGGTTAGGTAGCTCTAGCAACCTTACAAAGTTGCATCTTCTAACATTATGAGCCGGCATCCCTTCTTTCAACACATTTTGCCTAGTGAGTAATTAGCTAATGTACAAGCATGGTGAGTCACCATAATCACCCTACCGTTACTGTCATAAAAAGAAATAACCATTCCTTTATTAATATTCAACAGTTGATAAGGATGGCTTTTGATGTATGCTTAAATTTTACTTTGTGTGTTATTCTAAAAGACTGGAATTTAGATGTGTTTTTAAAGGAATTTTTGCATTCCGGTTATAAAAAAGTCATTTGTTTTAAATTTTATGTTCAACAGCTCACTCCTTGTTTACAAAAATGCCCTGCTTAAAACATTAAAATAGTGCAGCAGAAAATGGATGCTCTAATTTTCTTTCTAAAAAAATGGAAAAAAAAAAAAGAAAATGTAATAAAAAGATAAAGCCTTCATAGAGAATTGCAGCAATTATATCTCCACAGCTACAATATAACCCAAAACTTTGCAAAGGCTTTGATTATTGAACCATGGCTGAAGTGAATAATTTGGCTTTCACTAAGAAAACAAGCACATTCATTCTCACCACAATGGAGAGAGGCAGTTTTAATTAAACCTTATCAAAAGATGAATAAAGAATAAACTCAATACCCATTCCACAGGACTCTATTTTCATCTGTTTAGTTTAAGCTTGCCATGTTCATGCAATAATTAACCACTGTCCTAGGATTGCTGGAGTTGTGTTAATGTTGGTAAAGATTTAATTAGTTCAATTATCTGGAGAGTATTGAAGGCTCAGCACAGTACCAATTTCTTCAGGCTTTATACATACCTCAGATCAAAATATATTAAACTGGAATATAAGTGAACAAAACCCTCTTACTCTTTCACTTTAACTACTGAATGAATGTGTGTTTACTAATTTTAATACCCTCATTTTAAAACAAGGTTTCAGAAATAGAATATATAAACTGCGACTCACCCATTCTTCCAGATCGACTCTTTTCTTTTTCCTAAGTCAGCTTATTAACATATTTTAACCAAAATTAATTTTACTTTAGAAAAGAAAACCCAATACTTCTTTACACAGGAAAAAGTACAGTTCCTTTTACATTCCCCCCCCCGCCACTGCCTACATATTTTACGTCTTTCATGGAAAGTGAAGCATTTAAAAAGCATTGAAAGCGGTGACACAGACAACTGTTTCAATCTGTCAGACAGCATGGACAGACAGTGGGGATCATTGCAGAAAATAGCGCGGCCCCCCAGCGGCCTGACCTTCCTGGTGGGAAAGCGAACACGGCGCGGTGCTTGACAAGCTCGCCAACAAAGGAGGATATTTAGTTCCCCCAAATTCTGACACGCTTCTCACAGGAAAAACGCAAACCAGGACGAGGCGTCGTCGACTCTGCTAACAAAGGGTCATTTCTAATTGGGGATTGCACCGTTACGGCGAAACAAAAAGGAAGAGATGAAAAGTGAAAACATTACTGCACTATATGCAGACTGTAAGCCTTGGACTGAGCCTGGTTCCTACTTTTTAAAACTATTCAACTTCATATGAGATAGAATTTGAGACATGAACCCTCTGGAACTGTACGTGCAGCTCCTACTGGCTTCAGTGGGAACAGAGCCCAGGAATGGGAGCGTTAGAAGATCTCCCCCTGTGTTACTAAAATATTATCATTAGCTGTTCTTTAGAAGGGATGTTTGAATAAACCACATTCATTTTCCTGTAAGGTTTAAATGACATGTTTATTACTGCCATGGTCCGTCCTTTGTTTTCCCAACCCTGTGTTTTGGACTATGAGTTCTTTATAGCCAGGGAAGGCTGCACAAAGCTGGCCAGCACGTGAGAAAGTCACAGGAGTTTATTTCCTTGAGGAGGTAAAAACTGTAGGACGATGTTATAATTTTCTTATGAAGCAATAAAAACTTATTAGTTCATATAAAAGTAACCGTTAGGAAATTGCACAGTGCATTATACCCCAGCCAGACTCAACCTATCTGTCTCTGTAGAGAGGCAAAACCTATTTTAAAGGTGGCGCTGCTATGCTTCCCAGCAGTAAATACCATTTGGTGAATAACCCTTGTAACACACCGTACCCTATTTCCTACTACTCACATCAGCTGGAAAAATATAAACACTTTAAGGCATAAATTAAACTAATAAAAGAAGGCGTTAACTGCACATTGAGTGCCAGCTGATGCCCCAATGCAGCTCCCATTTTGGCCAAAATTTGATCTCCTCTTCCAGTTTTCTCTAGGGTGGAAGAGAAAGGGAGATGCTGAAATTCAATCAGGCTTTTCTTGAGTCCAGATGGCAGATAATGCTCAGCAAGCAAATGGACACAGCACATTTTCCATCAACCACCTCCCCTTTCTGGCACTTGATTTTTAAGCTGCATCAACAGTCTGAAGACCAGAGGTGCCCCAGTGCCCTGTGGCCCATCCCTCCCAGACCGGCTTCTGCCACGTGTTTCTGTGAGGTTTTATGGCAACCATGTGGGAGCAAACAAGGCGAGCGGATGATTAAGTATTTCATGATTCACATTTGTCACAGCTGAACAAAAACTAAGCTGAAACACCGATGTCTGTCTCTGGGTGAGCATAAGGAAGCATCTGAGGCTAAAAAAAAACGCCAAACAAGTTAGAGCATGTATAACTGAGCTTCAAATTGCATCATATGCACAGTCATTTATTAATACTAAAAGGATTATAATTTCTTTCCTTAATTGTAACTATTAAACAACTGCAGAGTGAACGCAAATATATCCAACCTCATATTCTTTGGTATCTTAGAAATTGTTTCATGTTCTTTCCCAGAATTTGGCCAAGCCTTAAAGAGAGTACTTATTTTTATTATAGCAAATTCAGAAAATTTGCCGTCCCTTGCACCCTCAAAGCATGTCAAGGAAACATACTTTGCTTTACAATGACTGTTAACTACAAAGTTGATAAGAAAATGAGCTAACTAAATATGTACAGACATATTTATAGAAAAAAATTATAATATATAAACTATTTCCACAAGTAACATGATCTTTACTGTGATCCACATAAATAATTAAATATTATCTAAAACCTTTAAGATTAAAGTAATCACAAAAAAATTACAGCAATAAAAAGCTAAAGCCATCTATTTCAGGTGCTACATTGTTAGATGGCCTATTTGGTCCTTAAACATTAATTATATTCCTGAGATGATGCACTTTTTCCCATGTGAAAAGCTTGGAATGTGGTAGTATAACCTGTAAGTGGATAGTCATTCCAAAGAGGAGCTATTTGCTTGCAAACACTTTTAAATAGGTTTTGTTTTTGAAAAACAAGTCACATTTTTTAATCTGGAAAAGTTGTAAGAATGGACTGGTTCTGCTACAAACTATCTACAAAAGAGGTTTAGTTAGGGGCTCATCTCTCAGGTGAGAAAATATCACAAAGTGCAGAAGAGATCTTAGTAAAGGCACAATCCTTTATCTCAACTAAATTTCAAAACACTGTTTTTAGTTGGCAGGAAACTGTCTATTTGATTAACAAAGAGTTGTTTTGGAAGAAGCAGCAAGAATTTGGCTGAGTTAAGCCTGAAGGGTACCTGATTTTTCTGCTCTCTCAACTTTGAGAACACAATTCTCTTGTTTTTCTCCTAGTCTGAAAACATTTTGTGATATATGAGTTCGACCGAGAAGTATCAGGGAACTTTGTCTAGACCAAAGAAAGAACTTTAGGGTATTTTGCGCAGATAATGAAAAGAACTTGTTCAGTTCTGCAGTGTAAGTAATTCCCTGCTTTTGTGTTAGCAAAGAGGAATACTTTGAGTCTTTCAGTTTAGAGAATCTTCAAACAGACAATAGTGTGTAAACAATACGAAAGTACATAACTTTAGTAGACCAACCTCCAGTCTGTGAGCAAGGGCTTCAGAAAGGCCCCTTCATCAGATTTCCTTCTGCTCTTCACCCTGAACAAAGCCTTGGCTGACAATACCAAAATCTCCTCCTTTCTTTGGATTAAACCCCCTTTGCAGGAGAAGTATGCAAATGCTCTGCATGCTTCCCTTGCTGAGGCTACTCTAACCCAGCTATCTTTTCACTGTCTATTTTACTCCAGCAGACCATCCCACCGGCTGACAGGGAGACCAGCCTTCAATTCAGTATCTTTCACAACACTGACAGTTGGATGCTGGGGCCTGCCACGAACTCTAAAAGGAGCTCATTTAGTCATAATTAACTATTCCCTGCATATTTCCTAAGGTATGGTAATTGTGCTAAAAGCCAACAAGTGAAGCATTCATTCTGGTTTTCTTTTAAACTTTTATTTTTCCACAGCAGTCTCTTTCTCCCCTTTTTTTTTTTTTTTTTTTTTAAATATATTTTCTTTCTTTCTTTTCCTCCTCCCTGGAAACATTTGGAGTAAAGAAAAGGAATGACAGTGGAGATAGGGAGCTGCAGAAAACTGTGATGTAGGCAGTTCAAAAGGCAAAGTCTGCCATACGATACAGGACCCCACGGCAGCACTGAGCTATTCAGCTGGGTAAAACACAAAGACAAATGAAATGAGTAGAATATAGCTATGTCATTAATACAGAATGACGGACATCCTATTTGGGTAACAAGGAGTCATGAATATACATTTCTAATTCCTTAGATATGGTGATACATGATCTCTGTTTCCATTAGCACCAGAGTATTTATTTATTTGATCGACCCAAAATCTCCAAGAGTTATGCAGACATAATGCTCTTTACTCATGCCCCCTCCCCACAACACACGCACAGACCGAGTCCCACCGTGTGCAGCAGAGGTTCACACAGGAAGAAGGACTGGGGGATCCAGCCCTATACACAGACCTCAGTTGTTTCTCTTGAGATGTCTTGGGAATGTCTTGGGAAGCTGACATGGATTATTTACCTTAAAAGGCAAAATGTGACCTCAAGTCTGCCCTTATCTGTTTTCTGGTTTAGGTTAAATGAAGGAAGGGCTGACAGCACTCTCCGTTTACTTACTGACTTTGCTGGAATTCTTTTGCTTTTCAGAAAGTTTGAGACATATAGAATACCTATTCATCATAAATGTGTGTAGTCCATATACAAAGCAAATGACAACAAAGCTAAACCTCTTCACATTCCAATCTCCTTTCCACTTGGACATGCACCAAGAGCAAAGAAATCACTGGCTTCTGCAAAGAATCCGTGATGTGGCTGGGAGGGGGGTGTGTGTTGGGGCGGGGGGTTAACATTGCAAATTCAGCAACTGTGGCAAAAGAGGCAAACATAGGACTGAGGTTCCTTATGATTATGTGGCAGACATTCCAAGAATAAGGTGAGTAAAATCCACAATCTATAGAATTTACATTCAAGGTTTCAGGCGTAATATAAGAAACAAAGTGAATAAACAAAGACAGAGATAAGGGAGAAAGGGTGCAAAGTGTCAGACAATAACGTCATGGAACCACTCATTTTACTTATGTTCACATACTAATGATTCTAGTTTCACTTTTCAGTAGCATACACCTACCTTTAGCACATACCCTTATACTACATTTGCTTTAAACTTGTAGAACAGTATAGAATAAAAAGATTTGCATTTTTTTTCTTCAAACACTAGAGTACAGCCACATTTTAAAGAATGAATCTTAAAGACTAAGCTGGGTAAAATGCTTCTAAAATCATTTTCCCCTCCCTTTATTTCTAGACCATACCAAATTTGTGGATCAATGTGGTTTGTCATGGCAGGCAAAAGCACACTAAGAGCCAAGCTGGCAAGCTGTTGCATATGGTAATCAAATCAAGATAGTCAACTACTTGATCATCACAGTCTGATGTTTTTATTTTCTTAGGAGAGGAAGTTTAGGTGAGAAGTTGTTTGTTCAACTTCTGTGAATTATCAAGTTCACAACACACAGTGGATTAACAACAGAAATTCAGAGCACCCAGTAAAAGTTTCTCTCAATAGATAAAAGCTGAAATTTTTGATGTTTTCACAATGTTAGCAAGAAACTATGCTTGTTTTCATGCAGATAAAATACATGAGCAACACAAAATAGATAAGAAGCTGTGGAGATTTCACCTGGTAGAGCTCCTGCTTTTCTGTCTGCAGCATTCTAGCTGCTCCTGAGCAGCATTGCTTCCTACAGTCCTGCAGCTGGAGATGTTTTTTTTCTACCTCTTATGCTTTAAGCACCCATGCATCCAGACTGCGTCACCTTTATTCTCTGCCTTTCACAGTAACTCACAGAGAGAAAATTAGGTTTCTAAATCACTCTGCTCCACTAAGGTACATTTCAAATGCCTTTATAAATCCCCAGGTGTGCTGCAGGCTCTCTACCCTGCATTTAGGAGTCTGGCAGGAGAGATGACTATGTCCTGAATATGGTGACATAAGCAATGCTGTGACTTCTTAGTAATGCTCCTACTTTTGATACCACACAAGCTGATACAGTAGTTTCCCAGACAACAGTGAGGTTTGGAGATGATTTTAGGGAGTGATGAGTACAGCCTACACAAGAAAGCAAGTCCAGGACTTGACAATTCTGAAAGTCTCAGCTTTTAAGTTCTCTGAGGAAATATGGCAAGGCTTAATGATCTAAAAGCAATGCTGCATCTGCTAAGAAAATAAAAATAGAGACTTATGCATAGAGTTCCCGGTCAAGGATTTTGACAGGGTCAGGTCAATGTGCCTCAATCTATCTAAACATACCCCTACAAAGATTTGGTAATATGTGTAAATAGCTTGTGGGATACTTAATGTACGGTAGGACTTAGTAAAAAAAAAAAAAAGCGGTGAGGCAAAATCTTAGAAAAGGGTTTAGAGAGAGAGATCTCAGTTTACTGCAGCCCATAGTTAACAATGCAGATGGAAAAAAGATTAAAAGGTGAATGATATCAAAGTCAAGGACAACAGACACACACTAGAAAAATGACATGGCCCAGTCCTAGAGTCAGCTTGTGGATTATTTTATACTGCTCTATTTAATTTGAAATATAGTACATAAAATGAAAGTTGAAATATTACTGATTGAACGATGTTTCATCAGCAGCTTCTCATGTTACATAGAGCCGTTTAGATGACCTCAGGCCTCACTGGATTTTCCCAACATGCTCTGTGCATCCACCTCCCTCAAAAAGAGACACAGGCAATTAATTCAGCAAGTGTTCTTACACACAAGAAACGATAAAAGGATTCACTGACATGGAATATGGATCATATGTCAGAGCTTCTTCTCAATTGAAAAGTGATTCACAAAGATGGGTCACTTCATAGAATGCACACTAGCAAGTTCCAGTGACTTCTCAGAAATTTGGGGGAGAAAAGCAAAGATGTACAAAGCAGATGATGAGTATGCGATTCTCCCACTAACTGGTCCTGCCTGATCTTCACTAGAGAATCAAGGAACAAACCAGGATTTATTTTGGGTAGAGAATGACAAACAACTGCAGGAATAATAAGTCTGAGGTATAGTGAGGTATTTACTAATTTCCTCCTGGCTACTATTCTTCTTTTGGATTATGAAGTTCCGGGAAGCTAAGAAAACACTGACTCAGTTTTGAAAAAACAGAAGTTGTCTGGTTAAAAAAAAGAAATAGAGGGGTGATGGTTAAGTTCCTTCTTCTGTTTCAGGCTGTTTCTTTTACTTGCCAGAAAATGTAGATATGTGGGAAATATTAGTTGTTCAACTATTTTCTTCTAATTCTGGGTGATAACTTCTTTGGTCATGAACTTAGGACTGCGCAGGTCACTAACTTGTGACACACACAGTCCTAGGAAAGACTTAACTGCACTTGCCTGACTTCACAGCCAAAATACCCTTCTGCTCATGTTCAAGCAGAGGCTGCCAGATGCAGATAGATGTGAAAGTCACCACAGGTCCCTCCAGTATACTCGGGGCTAAAGACTGGCCTGTCTGTCCAGTGCTTACTGGCCCTTGTCTGTATTCCATTGAGCTAACAGACTTGGAGATTTCCCAGAGAGCTTGCTCTCTTTTCTGAATAGAAGTCTAATTTTCAAACTCTATTCAAATAATTTATATGTATATCACCAAACAAAGCACCAGAGCAGACACTGAGTAGTGAATAGCTTCTGACCTTTTCAAACTAATTTCCCATTTTTTACTTAAATAGTAGATGGGCACCTGGAGAACTACCCAAGGTGGGAAAAATTCTCACATGGGATCTGCATAGAGGACATTTTTATTCTTATATTCTGCTCTATTTATTGAACTTTGCAAGGGACTGAGCCTGTGCATTCACTAGCACAGACTACAGCAGCCAATATTCACAGTGCCTATCTGAAAGAACTCTGCACTAAAAAGTTATATGAAAGCTAAAGAATGCCTGTGTTTACAGCGCTTTAGTAACTCTTCTTTTTGGCAAATTTGCAGACTGCTAATGCTGAGCTTTTTATAGGAAACACAAAACAGAAAACACTCATCTGTAAGTCTCTGTACAAATATTTTTACTAAGAAAGTCCTTTTAAAAAATCTGATTCTGATTCATATTAGGCGGAGAAAGGGAAATTCAGCAGCCTGTGGTTACTCAATAAAGCAAACCCTTGCTACTACATTACCAACTTTAAAACTTTGATGGATGGAAGGAAATGATAGACGAAAAAAAAATCATCAAAGATCCGAACACTAAGCAAACATTCCTCAGCATTCAACCAAGAGACTGCTTAAGCATGAGCTGCAAACTTCTGAGAAGTACACGTTTAAAATATAAAAGACAAAATTCCTTAACAAGAAAATATATGGTTTTCAAAATAGTTCTTCAGGAACAGCTTGCAGCCTTTAAATCTCATTTAGTCAGGCTGAGATGGTATTGTTGTGTCTATGTTAGTTTTGATAAAGGAGTCAGCCCTGCTCCCGTTGCAGTCTCTGGCATTTTCCATTGTCTTCAGGAGGAGCAGAGCCAGTCTCAAAGCCTCACAAAGATACCACGATAAAAGACTCTGGAAGGTACCATGATCCCATCTTATTTTCTTAATACTTCTGAAAAGAACTATGGCGGGGTGGGAGGGTGGAGGGGAATCTATGCAATTCATTTCTACTGACGTGCACTATGCTTTTTATGTGAAAATACAGACCAGTGAAGCAAATGAATGGTTAGCAACATTAATAGCAAGGGGCTAGCTAAACTGCCTGGGATTAAGAGTTTGCCTGCAATTGTACCACTGCAGAATGTCTCAGAGAAGAGTAAGCATTTTGTAAGGCTAATATTTTATGTAAGTCCATGGCATGCAGCAGACCTTGTAGTCTTCATTTCAGATTAAATTTAAACACAAGACCTAAATGCTTCATTTGTTTTAAAAGTTGCACTTTCTAAGGGTGTGTATACTTTCCCGGAAATGAGTTTGCAACTGGCATTGCATTCTGATTTTATGCAGTCTAAGCATTAAAAATGAGATGTGTTATAATTCATCTTGCAACAGAAACATGTCCTTTCACAACAGCAGCTTGCAAAAAAACCCCAGCTCCACCGCATCCAGAAAACAAAACACTGTGCTGCGTTAATAATGAATGCAGCTCATATCTACCACGTTCTGTTAAATTGCTAAAATTGCCCAGATAAACCATTTGAGAGTATGTCAGGTTTAATTAATACAACATGACCTGATCATTTCCACAGCTGGGAAGAAAGAAGCTGGCATTCTTTAAACCCAGAGCTCAACCTGGAGATTATGCTAAATTGCTTCATTCATAGTCCACACTCCTCCGCACATGTCAGGAGGACAGCATTTGTCCCCTCTAGTGATAAACAAATTATACATGAAATCAATTCCACTTCACAATAATTTTCCCTATTGGGTATTATCTTTCCTCCTCTGCTCCCTCCAGTTAAGCTTGCATCCTGGAACTTGCTAATGAGCTGGGGGCTCTCTGTTCCAGGTGGCACCCCCTGCCTGGAAGTCATGACATTTCCCATTTCGAATGCTGCTGGCATTTTTCGACAGCTCCTGCTAACTAGCCTTTTTGACCTGCACTAAGAGGAACTCATCTGATCGAATCCTCTAACCTGCCAATCATGCCAGCAAATGATCTTCACAGTCACTCCCAAGGCAGGAGGGGGACAAAAAGGGAGAGCGAGATGGGGGGAGCGAGGGAGAAAGCTGGCGAGAGAGTGATGGAGCAGGCACGCAAGCAGCCTCTGCAGCGACCTAATGAGAGCGCTTTGAGTCTCGGAGGCAGCTGAAACACTGAAAAACTGGTGGGAAAATTAGGACAGAACTGAACGCCTGGTGCTGTAATTATTGATTTCTTTCCACTTTGAGATCATTTTGAGAGCAATACCTCCGAGATGTGCCATTTTCTGGAGAACACAAGTTAATTTTACCACATAAATAGAAAACAGATATACTTTTCCCTGCCACCATCAATATGCAAACCTCATAATTCTGCTCCGCCAAATGGCGTTCTTTACAGAATTAATTAGGAGCTGTAAGCTCGTTAAATGAGCGTCTTCACCTAGGGATGATTATGAATATTTTTTTGTTGTTGATGCAAGCCATAAATAGCATTTTTAACCTAAGGTAAATTCTGGCAGCATTTACACCTCTGTATGTACAAGTATCTGCACACCAATACATAAAACAACAAATACAGTATCTACATAGTCTAGATGTGACTTTGTGGGCTGAAACCAAGCAGAGTCATGATAATGACTCAGTTGTTTTGATTTTGTTCGGTTTATGATGTGACAGATTCCTTACTGATTAATCTTTCAAGCACACAAGGACAGATTTAATTATGTAGATTTTCTTAGCCTTCAGATAACTAGTTTTGTTCTTAATCAAACTTAGCAGGTGGACTGTAAACTAACCAGATTTTAATACACATGCAATGCGCATACCGAACAAATGAAGCATTAAAAGCATTTATACAGTAAAAATTTCAGGGAAAAAAAGGCTTATACCATATTACATGCTGTGACTGCATTGTTCCAACATACATGAGAGAAAATATAATGCACAATTAGTCCTTACATTAATGTCAAAAGACAGTTACAGAAAATGCTGTACAGAATTGATAGCTAGATACTAATGGCAGAGAATGATCACTCCTACTTACTAATTCAAAATACATATATGCTCCAAAACAACATTAATAATTTGTAACAAGACCACAAAATTATGGAAATACCCAATAGTATTTCTCCTTAAAATATCTGAAGATACTGTTTCAGTGTTATTCTTCTATATTATGTATTTTTATTGGAGAATTTAGTATTTTATTCTGATTTTGGGGGCGTTTCCTCCTTAGACTTTTCATAGCAATGTAACAATAGGAGCATGTTGGAAACTCATCCATACTCACCCTGACTTATGGGGCAGAATATATTACTGTATTTTTATTAACTGAGTTGTAAACTATTGCTGCATTTTTAGGCAAGAATCTCCCCACAACTAGGAGTATTCAGTGCACATTTACTTTAATGGCTGTTGCCTTCAGAGCCAATTTTGCAGTGGTTGGTTTAGTTTCTTTGTTTCATGGAGAATCAGGCAATGTAAACTACAGGCTCAAAATAGCAACACCAAGCTTGCTCTCCACGGAAACAATTCTGGTATATGGCATTACTAAAATTTATTTCTTGTTTATGATCTGGCTGAAAGTAACATGCCAATTCTGAAAGCTGCAAATGATGCCCGAGAGGCGATGCCTCTCATTAGCTTTGCTGTCTCTCTGGGTTTCAGGCCGAGTGTCAGCACTGGAAGCCTCTGCTTTGTCTGGAAGCCTCAGTTTCTCCCCTTCAGTGGTTCCACTTTTCCTCTTAGACAAAGCCTAACTGAGGAGTCACGTGAGGAAATAATCCTAAAGGAGAGGTGACTGTCCATGGGAGAATACGGAGAGTTTAGACCCACTTTGCCTCGCCCCCCCAGTCTTTGTCATTTATACATTGTCCTCTCCACATTCAAATGTCATCCCAGACTATCAGCCCACTGCAACTTAAATGGCCTTTCATGCGTAGACACTTCTCAAAGCATCAAGGGACCACAAAGACCATCTAGTGGGAATTGCTTGGTCTCCCAATATTAATAATACAATACAGTGCGCTTATGGCACAGAGGATTCCACCTTCTGTCTCCTAAATTTGAGAACTGGAAAGACAGATAAACAGCCCTGCAACTGAGCACGTGCATTCATGCAAATACCATCTTCCCTACAGCTTAAGTAACTTAAATTAAAAGCCTCTGCACTAAAAATTATTTTTAAATGAATCTTCACAGTGCTGAAGGCAAGTTGCCATGCATTACAAATGAACTAAAAATAGGCTTCAGCCTACGCAATGGTACAAGAAAATATTTTGTCCCTTGACAAAAGTTCATCCGCAATAGCAGTAATGCTTCCTTTTTCTTCTGCTAGCTCTGCAGCAGATTTGGCAATGAAACATTGCAACTTAAAAAAAACCAAACATTCCAGTAAGTATGTAGTCACTAATTTCACACACAATAACATGGAATATATAATTGCAAGGAAGACATCAATCTCTCCTAGCCATGGAGGTTTGTAATACTTGTCCTACCAAGTACAGTAGGTAATATTAAATGCAAAGTCCTCCCCTTTCTGTCCTGCATCCTTTCTTTTCCTCTTCTGCCTTCATCCCTAAAGAAACTCCTAAACTACCTCTCCTCCTAGACTCCTGTCCATCACTGTAGAAATCCTGTTCATGCTCACTTATTTCCAGGCATAGTTGCTGTCCTGGTCTTTTGGTCTACAGATGGGACAGGCTCTCAGCACAAGTGTTCAGCCGGCTTAGCGAGACTGTGAGGAGACTTTCACTGATTCACCTTCCACATCTCTGTGCATTACGTTACCGGCTCCTAACAAGGAGTTCTATGATAAAAGGCACGAGACCGCATATTCTGCTACTTATAACAAGTGCAATTAAGTGAGGGTGCATTTCACATGAGAACAGACAAGGCGAGCTATGGCAGTACTGACACAGGAACACATTTTCAAGTCTGATCAGGTGGTGGGTTCCTTTCACTGTGGCACACTGGGGGACACAATGGACTTCTCTAGGGATGGTTTCTCCATCCTCAGTCACCGTGTGTCACTTCAGGGAGATGCAGGATTTATATGAAAACAGCCTTGCGCTGGCCAGCTATCACCTCAGTCCATTTCAGCCTCTGCACAGTTTACTGAATACAGGGGTCTTTTCTTTATAGCTGAATAGAGGGCAAAATTCAGTCCATAACTCATTCTAGACTAGTAAAAGCAAGATAATAAATTCCTAGATATCAAGAGGAGAATGTAGACCAATGCCTGGAGCTTTTCCCTTGTGTGTTAAATTTAGGGCATATTCTATCAATGTGATGATCTTATTCCTTGATATTAAGTCAAGCACAGCTGGAGCAGTCTCATAAAACCATTATGTTGTTAACATAGGAAAATAATGGCACTAAAAGTGTTATAGAGCCAAAAAATACCTTGAATCCTGCAGTTTTCTTTCACGTTTTACAAAGCTGATGTTACAATTTCAGCTGTGTTTAGTACTGTCATTACTGGACTCAAACCCAAATTGCTTTCAGCTGCCCACCACAACTGTGTCTTATTAGCCTTTTCATGAAAGCCAATTTATGCAAATCCAGTATTAGTTAAATAATTAAACTGACCCTCAACACTCATGTATAGACATTGTCTGGCACTTAAAGATGCAAGAGAAATTTAAACCTCCCATCTTCAGTGTTTAGGCCTCCATCTTTTCAACTGCAGCAGCACAATGACTGTTTGTACACATCTATTTGAATCCATCTATTAAAAAAAAGAAGTGCATTTAAAAAATTAAACTGTTAACTGGTGTGCTTTCATAACTCTGCTTTTCTCTCCCAAGCCAGATTTACACAGAAATTCAATATCTCACACCTATGAAGCACTACTGGCTACTTATAGCTTTTGATTAAATCAACAATGACAAAATCTGGCTGACACACAGTAAGTCAGTCCAGAATTTCTCTTTTATCAGGCCTTTTTCCACTATAATTACTACAGTTTTATCCCCTGAAGCTGGAAAGATGAAGACTTAGAAGCACAGTATATGGTTTTCCATGGTGATTCAGCAATGCTGGGATACCCAGGACAGAGAAATGCAGGGGAGATGTGAATGAGAATGACTTTTCATTGCTGACTGCTGGAAACATACACTGCTGGACTACAGCTTCCCTGCAGCTTGACTAGGGCAAAGCAGGCAAAAATTATGTTCCCACACAGCAGTGCAGAAGAGGCACTTCCACACAATTTGTAAATGTAAAACTGAGGATGACAAAAAAAAATGAAGCTGTTTGGATGGAGATGCAACAACAGTCACGTCTCTGGTTAGGAATGAGGAAAAGGTAATTTTACATAACAACTCTGTGCTGCTGAACATCCCTGGTCAGAAGCAACCGAATCAGTAACTAGCACTTTTTTGCCATTATAGTGGTAATGGTCACCTCTTCAACTCTATTCTGTTTTACACAGCTGAGCTGACCCGAATGGCGCCATCGTCCCTTTGACTGACAGCTGCTGGCTTAAATGGACACAGAAGAAAGAATTCAGCATCCTGAGAGTGAAATTCAGGATTGCTCAGATGCATGTGCATGTGGTGAAGCAATACAAATAAAGACCACGTTTTGTTTTGCTCCAGTGAATTGTCAAAGAGATTTAGAAAGCCAGGCGATCTCATTATGGTAATACAGGTTAAATACTTTAAAAGCATACGGTGTTACCATCCTGAATGAAGCTGTCCCTGACGGCTCCGGGAAGCAGACAATAGGCCAGAAACACATCTCCTGTCTCTGGTCCACCAATGGGAACCAGGGATTATAAATCACCACAAGAAAACATTGTGTGCTATCTGGTATCAGGTAATGCCTTGTCTTTTCAATTAAAATTTGACTCATCCTTCTCTAGAGAGGAACAAGCTCTAGCTGTATATTCCACTGGCCAATGAAAAACACAGCTCTAGGGTTTCCTCTATTTTCGTCTCCATAAAACAGTATCTGTAGAGATGGGTGAACACAGTATACAATATATCTCAACAATATGTGTAGAGATGGGGAATGCTTCCACAGAGATGCTTCCGGCCCATGGGGAAGAAAAAGATACCCGTGAAAACCATCAGGCACAAAATAAAAATGTTTTCCTTTATCGCAAAGCTTTAAGGATGCTTGGCTATGGCCAAAAGATTTCTTTTCTTTCTCCCCCAAAGGCCACAGGTAATTCACTGCTGACAGATTCTTCTGTGTAAAACGGAGCTCATTACCACGTATTTGCTAATTTTCTCCAGTAAGGAGCAGTCCCAGGATTGACCTTGGTAACTCCAAATGTCAGCTCTTTCCCCATGGGCACTGAAATAATGTGTTGTCTCTCTCTTGGAGCCCATGACAATGACACAGTGTAGTCCACAAAGACCCTATTAGTAGTCCGTGTCTGACAAGGATTATCTAGGTTTTCAGAAACATGTCCTAGGTTACTGCTGTTTCAGGGAGTTTTGGGGATTTGTAAGCAGCTATGCTGCAGACAGGCAGCTGAAGCGCAACCAGGTTTCAAAGACAGTAGACATTCTCAGGGATGCACCAGTTTCTTCAGCTGTTCCTCACAACTATTTCTGAGAGCAGCAGATGAGCTCTAAAAAATGATGATGGAGCCATTTACAAAGTTACTGCCTTTAGCTTCTCTCCTTCAACAATCTGTCAGAAATTGCTGCTTCCAAAGTTGGCAGATGATGATGCTCCCCTGTGTCTCAGCTACTCCTGGGCAAAGCCCAGTGCTTTTTCTTTCCAAATCCTAAAGAGAGGTGGATTTAAATCAGTGGGTGCACTATTAGAGCAGTAACTTCTGGGAAGTGTGTGGAGGGAACAGCAGGAGGTGATAATTTCTTCAACTATCACAGTTTATTTGTTGGCACTTTATATTTTACTTCATATTCTACCCCTGGAAAAAAGGAAATTAGAAACACTTGGAAGGAAAGACCAGGCACATGAAATAAGACTAGAATTTCCTTCAACATCATCAAGGGTCTGGAGGTGGCTGAAGATGTTTCCTTGTTCAGTTTTTTTGTGTGTGTCTTCTAATAAATTCCTTTACAACATACACATGTATAGAAATAGATAGAATATATTTTAAAAACAGAACCATTCCCCTCCACAAATATGTCAGGGATTTAGAGAGCAACTATCTACAAATATTTATCTTTCATGGCTTCCTGGTGAATATTGAAATACTTCAAAATTCCATCCCTTCTTAAGTTCCTTACCACCTCTATATATGCACAAAGTCAATTCAAGCTGATGGGTAAAACATGTATGTACCCGCCTTGTCCAGAAGACAAGCTATAAGTGTTTGTTTGCCTCTGGCTTTTTTTTTTTTTCCCATAATCTGATCTATTTCCTTGCAATATTGGTACCTTTTAATTTTCCTTTATCCTCACTATCTGTGATGTTATCTGAACATGCTTACTGATATTCTCACAGCTTGTACGGTTTGCTTCCATCCCTCTATTTGTCTCACTTACCTGTTAACTTCATGGCGCTGGAGAGTTACTGTAATTTTTCTTCTGCCTTTTCATGAATCTTTTTGCTTCGCTGAGCCTTGTGAATGGAGACTTTAACTGAATATCTCATAATAAATACTGCTTTCTTAATGCTACTACCCTGCTTATTGCAACTCTAGTCTTCTGCTAGAATAACTGACTCATCTCCTAACTCATCCATTTTACTAACTGAACATCCTACTTGCCAGTCACTGCTCTACTGCGTAAAATCACAGCCACCTGCTATTCAGATTAAGCTTTCACCAGACCTCCTTTTCACATTATCATAAGTGCAGTCTTTTCTTCCAACTCCTTTCACCCTCCACACTGACTTTTGCTTCCTCTTGCTTGGTGGTCTCATCTCTTTAAAGGTTTCCACCCATCCTAACAATTCCTCACCCAGGTCCACGTTTCATGTCCACATTTCTTCTGCCTCCCCTGCTATTCCAGTTTCATCTCCATGCTCTACAAGTAAGAGGACTTCTGTTTGGTACTGTTACTCTTCCAGTATTATCTGCTGCTCCCTATGTTATATTACAAGTCAAATACTACAACTGGGAGCTGATCTTTTATTGCTTTGTAAGCACCCAACACAACAAAGTCCCAAGCTGGATAGAAAATTGTAATCAATAATGTATACATGTCACAACTTAATACTCGTTATGTGCCTCCAGTTCTTACACAATTAAAGGTGCTATTCTGTATTAAAGCTGTTGCTGAGTAGCCACAACAGTACTGCAATGTATGTCAAGGGTACACGTGGCTCTGCTCTCTGCTTGCATATAGAATTTTAAGAAGTCATCTGTATCTGCTTATATAGATATTCAGTAAGAACGATCAAAAGGTTGTCTTTTGTGCTACTTTGCATGTTTGTTTGCAAATACAAACTTTCTACTGCATATTGTATAAATGAAAAATTACATTTGTTTGGAAGCAACAGAAAGGAGATTCTGTACATGAGAAATGAGATTCTGTACATAAGCTTCCACACAAAAGGTCTTTAGCACAGATGGGTATATTCTAACTTTACTTTAGATGGATGATACGTCACGTTAGAACAGACAAGGTTGAAGAGATGTCTGCAGGGACACAGCCCCAAGAAAAAGTGGGGATTAGCTTGTCAATAAAGATGTAAACAGACTGCTCTGAGGCAGCCTCATTTCTGACATTAGAAAATCTTAAATGGTTTGTTGGCAAAAAGCATGTGCGAAAACTGGGGCAGGCTGTCAAGACCTAAATCAATTCATTTCTGTTTTTCAGTAGTTGCTGCCTGTCAGGCAAAGAATCTCTGTAACATTACAAAAATTGAACATGAACATACAACAGTAAAACTGAATATAATTCGTTAGGGAAAGTTATATCTGATACTGTAAAGATACACTTCATGAGAATATAAACTATTTTTGAGACTACCTTTGAGCAGCATGTGCATTTCTCTCAGCTCCTAGAACTTCCATAAAAAGCTGGTATAATGGACTCAACATGAAAAAGCCATCGTAACTTTAAAAAAACCAGGCAGGCCTAAGTTTTTGAATGAAATGAATCTGCACTTTGGGTATTTTGTGAAACACTGTGAGTCTGAAACTATTTAGAGAAGCATAATAGGCAAAACAGCTCTATCAGGGAACACTGCTAATCTGAAAGAGTCTGTCAAGCGGTAAATCCCACTGAGCAAACACTGGTGTGGTGCATACGGGCAGGAGAGAGTTAATGCTGTGATATATCAGTGGGGCTGAAGTAGATGACCTTTGAAGGTCCCTTCCACCCCAAACCATTCTATGATTTTATGATATAATAACCACCATTCCCTTACTTCAAACTAGCAAGTAGCCTCTCTACTCACCTGCCTGTCCCAGGTTCTGTTCTACTGCTAGAATATCTGAAGTCATATTACACACTATTTCACTGCTGGATAACTAGGGTTAAAAAGACAGGGTATTGAATGAAAATTATCCAAGAACAAAACCGGATCTAGTAAATCCAGTGGTATAGATCAAATTAATTAACATGACAATACCTCTGTCTTTATCAAGAACGTGATTCTGCTATCAAGGCTACCAAACCTACTAAAAGAATCATTTTTAGTCCTTGCCCCAAAGTTTAACAACAGGACTGGCAAGAGATATTTTATCTCACCATAACTTACCAGAGGGGAAAAAAATTAGTCCAAATCAAAGGCAATCTAGTGTTTAATCTGCTGGCACCAACTTCTGCAATATTTTCAACCTGTCAGTGACACTGATCCTGGCTACAAGGCCAGGAACTTACACTCCTCATATTGACCACCTATACTGCAAAGACAGATTATCTGCTTGAACATAAGCAATTAAAGAAACATGTAGCTGAATTTTATATTTTGTTTCTCTGAAGAGATCTGAAGTAAACAGTATTTTCAAAGATATACCTTCCAATAATCATGTCTTACCTGCATTACCTGTTGTGAACATGGGTACTCTTCAATGTTTGCTGTTTGATACACCTTTGCCATAACTATTGTTTTTTCCAAAGACTCTCATGCTTTCTCCAGTCTCTGGCTGTAATCTTACATTCGGAACAGTAAAAATAGAAGACACTGCAAAAAGAGAGCGTCAGTTTAGAAACTTCCATTTTTTCCACAAAAGTAGCAATTTAAAAATAACTAGTTAGCATATATGGCAAACACAACACTGAGTAAATACATACAGCTTTTACATATAATACCTCTTCATACAAGTAAGGACTGTAAAAATTCCAAATGGAAAGAACCTGCATTCATTACGATAGAAGATGTACGATGCAAACATTCTCAGTTGCACCCCTCTGAAAGAAAAGACTATTTCCAGGGTGTGTGTATGTGTGCTTGCTTGTTCTTGCACTGCTATATAGTTCATATTTTCTGTTTTAAAATTTCCTTTCTGGCAGCATTTAGAAATAAGTAAGAAAATGAAGAAATGCAGCAAGGTTTTTCAGTGACATCACATATTACATCTCCAAAATCCTGGTGCTAGTTGAGATATTTTGTTTTACTTCATTTTATTAACTATTAAATTAACTAGGCTTGATAAAAATACAGGAACAACTCAAAAAGCTTTTACATAAAACAACCTCCTTTTGCATGAGCTAAAAAAACTTTGAAGATTTCCACGTAATTATTAGTAAACATGATAATAATCACAGGGATCAAACTGAAAATGGTTAAGGACTCACACACTGATGATACAAAAATAATTTTTACTTAGGATGCTTGGTGGGGAAAAATCACTGACTTCTACTACCTTCTGAAAACAAATGTCCATACAAAAATATTCTTGGAGAGCTGTCACTGCATGATTGCATGAGGAAATGGTAATAAACTGTTTAAAGAACTGATGAGGGCTAGAACAGTTTTCCTAGTTTTCACAATAACAACTAGAATAGATGTTAAGATTTTGGAGTTACTCTTTTATTTGTAAAAGTGAATGCATTTAAAAGACCCAGCTATTGTTTTATGCACAAGATCTTCCCACTGTATTTTTTGACATCTCAACTTGCATTTGATATTCCACTGTCCTAGATAATATACATTATGAGCAGCATATATTCTATGCAAATTAATCAACATGAGCTCTCAAATATCAAAGCAGAAAAGGAGAAGGAATGATTTGTGGGGTTTTTTGTTCGTTTTTTTTCTTTGTGTGTGTGTTTTGCCAATAGAAAATAACAAGTACACATATTTAGTAAAAACAGTTACTCTGACAATTACTGCCCAGGTCTGAGATGAATGAAGGCTGTGTTTCTTCATCAACTGTATTGTATTCCCAGACAATATTTTTTTAGCAGAATTGCACAACTCTTACCTTTTAGTGTAATATTTTTTAAAACTGAAAGTGTCTAGATGGTAGACAGAGCTTATCTGGAAACTGAATTTCTAATTCAGTTGAAATGATGCCTTGACTAGAAAGCAAACTGAATCAAAAATCAAAATTTTGCTTCTCACGTAAACTCATTTTGCACATCTTTTTAGAATAGAACACAAGACCAAAATGTTATCCTGTAAACTATTACATAGAGTATACACACATAGTACTAAAGTCATAACAAGAAGAGAAAGTGAAACACTTTTTGACTTTTGCAAAGACAGAGACAGCATACTTCTGTGAAATACTGTCATTTCAAAGAAACAATATTTTTCCCTCTCTCTCTTTCTTCCTTCACACCTGGGAGGCTTTTCCTGGCTTTTAATGCTAAATCCTGAAACATAGTCCATGATAAATACATCAGAGATTTGTAAAGTCACATTACTGTCTTGATTAGGAGGCAGTAGATTTTGTCTGTACACATAGTCCTGTTGTGCATAAAGTCTCGATGCATTTATACCTACATTTAATTAATTATCAATACCAAGTCCTTCCCAAAGCAAAATATTAGCCCAGAAAACCAGAATCACAAAAATTGGTAATTTGGCTACACAGTTAACATTTTCCCAACTCTCCAAAGTATATGACTTCTTTGTTTTGTAAATATGTTTACAAGTATATCCAAATCATACTAAACAGAAACGATTGTAGTATTTGATACTGGGATTGTCCTTTCTTGCATCTGGATTTATGCTTCATAATGATTATCTACTAGACACAGAAATAGTCTTTCTGTAACTCAAAATTTTACTGGAGGCATTTAGAAGAACCTTGCTTTAAAATATAATGATTTTTCATCTTTATTCTCCCCCCTTCAAAAGGTTTCACTGCTCCTGATGTTTAACGTTATGCAAAGACGTGTTTCTGCCAATGAATATCGCCTTATGGTTATGCTTCTGCAAATAACCTGCTGTGAGCTGATAAAAGGATTAATGCAGCCAAAATTCTTAATCTGTGAAATTACAAATTAAATTCTCATATTAAAAATACCACCCTGAGGTATTTTTTGTGGTTTTAATTCCCCTCTGGTGTTCTGCATACATTGTGCTTGTTAATGACTAGGACAAGACTGTCTCTGTTGGCAGCCTGCTGCAGAGTGATAATGTGTAGGCATTTACTTCACTGATAGAACTGGATTTAGCCACTGACTGATAAACTAAGTGGCAAGTGGGTAATAAGTCCATATTAACAGAAAAGTACTACTGCAGAATTCAGAATTCAAAATCCTGGCTAGACTAAATCACACAGTTAGAAGGATTGAGATGTCACCACTGCAGAGTGATTTTTGTTTTCCATTTAGTGGAAAAAAGGATAAATGAACTGGCATTCTTGATGTTTCATTAGTCTCGAAGAAATGAATCTCTTTGCATCAGTTCCAGCAAAGGCAGACTTTCAGCAGCCGCCATAATTTATTCCACGTCTTCTGCATTTTCAGCTTTTTAAAGTACTACAGTCACCAAACTGACTGGTGGATTAGCAAGGCAGAAGAAGAAACTTGGACTCTTCTTGCAGAGCAAGGACACATTCTACAACAGAGCCAGTGATGGACAAAAACTAATGGTGCTAGTTTGATTTTAACATTCATATTCTGCAAAAGGGAGAGTGCGCTTCAGAGCAGAGTTGGGAGTAGGACGCTTGGGCAGCCAGGCCACAGAACCAGCTCAAAATGTGACTACGATGGCTGGCAAGGTTGGGAAAGATAAACAGAAGTTTTCACAATGACACTGATGTAAACAGAATCTATTGTGGATTTATATTCAGAAAGGGAACTCAGTTTAACAAGCAGACTTTAAAATCAGCCATAGTTAAACACACACGTGCCATGGTTCCATCTCTGAACCCTTGCCTCGGAGTACTGGATTTAGGTCTTTTGCTAGTGGATGTATGTTTGAAAGCAGAAAATAATGTACATTGTTCTAATGCAAGCATGCTTCTCTTTACCACACTGAATTAAAGCAAAATGCTGATTGTTATTCCCCTGTGTAACTTATTTTTAATAACAGAACCATCTCTGAATCAAAAATATCATGCATGATAATATTTTTCCCCGGAACAAATAGTAGTGTGCTTTCAACAATGGAAAAGGGTATGGACAGGTATGATACAAATTATTCACAGTTATTAAAATGATAATTGACAGCACGCATGATGATAGGAACAATTTTTCCAAGTCAAGTGGAATGTATTTTGTTTAATGAACGAAATAAAAAGATGTATGCAAATACTGAAAGTGTTCTTAGTTAATCGTATCATCTGCCACCCTCTTCTTAAACGGTCTAATTCAGCAAATTAACTGATTGTCTACCTTGTGTTTCTCAGACATCTGAATGCCGAGTCGTTTCTTAAAGGTTACTGTTATAACAGATCAAGATTCTGTGAATCACACGGCTGGATTTTTATCCTGTATTCTGCAGCTAGTTAAGAAGTGCTGCACGTTAAAAAGTGAAAAGTACTAAATATGTAAATTGTATTTTTCCTTTTGCTTTATGACAATTCAGATAATTCTCTTGGCTGCACACACAATCAAATACAAAGATAGCTGGCTGCAGACTGCAGAGCAGAGATAGCAGAATAAAAAAAAGTCAATTTTTTTCCTATGTCAAACTAACTATATAATTTCAAGCCACACAATTGTATTCACATATTTTGTGTGTGGCTGTCTATGTCCACGAAGCCATCTGCATGTGAGGGTTAGCATACACACATGCATCTGTATGAACTAGTGTCTTTGTTCTTAATCGATTTGGAGGTGGTCATACTCACTATCAGTTAATTCCCATAGCCGTGGGGGCAGATCACTGAAATACTCATGGCTCAGGGCTGCCTGTGCTGACAATCTGTTCTTTGGGAAACACTGGAGTAGTTTGGAAGCTAGATCTTCTGCGTGATTCACACAGCTCAGCCTGAAACACAAACAAGAAGGTTTTTCTGAAAAATAATCTCATTATTCTGTTTACTAATTCCGTCTGCAATCAGCACAGTTGAAACACTGAGTCTTGCTCAACAGGATAAAGACAGTCTGGGAGCACTACCAGAAAAGATATTCCTCAGGTTATGGTATCAAAGAATTATTAGTGGATTGACAGCTCAAAATTCATACAAATTTTACAAATACAGAGCATACAGATACATCATTTCACATAACTCCCACCCAGTACACTAAAGGATCATGAACAACAGCATCTTGCAAACAACTGTTTTGATTCTTCCAGTTACGTTTTATTGGAGCATACTGACAGACTGAAAATGTACAGCGCTGGAAAGAAATGGTTATTACTGTCTAAACCCATGAAATCCAAGCTTAAAATAACAGCAGTATTCATACAACTTTGCAAAGTATCAAATTTTAAGATCCAATGACTCTTAGCATGTGACATATGCATCATGTTTCAGAAAGGCATTTTTCTTTTGGGAAGTACTGACTTCTTATTTTTTCGTATCTTCACATAGCAGGGGGCTGACTCTTCACTAGGTGTTAATGAAATGCAAACGTTAAAGTCTGAGTTCATTATCTTTTCTATGCTACCAAGGGAATTCTGAGAAAATTCATTGTTTTACTGGGAGCTATATGCTTGGGAATATTGTAAGAAAATAACCGATTTGGAGAGTAGAGAGTAAAGCAGTAATCAGCAAGATGCAGCTTGGCTCTAGTAACCTACAGCTGCCTCCTAAACTTCCAAAGCCAGCAAACTTTAGAAATATGTAGACAGAAAAGAGGTGTTGGATGTTGTTGACATCGTGTTGCTATTAATAGCAGGTAACTTTGCAAGTTCGGCCATGTCTTTGCTCAGTAAAGATCTCTTATGAGGTAAAATGCCAAAGTGTACAAAAGGTCTCCCGTTTTTCAACGCACTGGTTTCCTGAAACAGATACAGTAGACCACAGTCCAAAATATTGCAGTATTTGAAAGATGGTGTTATTTGCTAAAATCAATAATGATAGAGAATGTTTCATGCAAATGCTTATTTTTGTTCATCTTAAGCTGACTTTCTAGGAAACCATTCAAGGACAATGGATTAAACAGAGTTACTCTTCTGTTTTCATGTACTCAATGTTGGGCTGACACGGTATAATTTATAAGGATCAGTGTATGCACAGGTGAAAACTATCTCTACAACAAAGAACAGATAACACTGAAAACATAAAATGAAAAAAAATATTGTTATTACAGTGAGAACTTTAAGTCACAAACGTCATAGACACAACTTTTTGTCCATGGCCAGACTACACTCAGTGTGAAGAAAAAAAAAATAAAATTAAAAGTCAAAACCACCTCTGCTAAATTATGTGCTGGCACGTGTATGATATGCTGATACTTGTAACAATTCAAAAAAATATGCCACTGGCTGTCTTTTTAATTTCTAGCAACTGTACACTAGATACGATTTTTTTAAACACTGTGCCTATCTGATCTCTTCTTGAGAACTGGCAGGATATATGTTCAGAAATGATGAATTCTGGGATGAATTGCTGACCACTTTAGGATATGATTTCCCAACAGCTATAATTTTACAGAATTCCCAGCATTAGGATTTGGAATTGCCACTCCAGGTTAAACAGATGCCAAACTCCACTGTTTCTGATGGGCATCCTTTTTTTTGTTTTCATTTTCAGTTCATGACAAAATAAAGGTATCTTGAATGAAACAGTCTTTGCCTACAAATTAGATTTTAAATTAGTTTAACTCCAAACTCCTTAAACTACCAGATTGTAGAAAATGTTTCATTAAGCTTTTGTGAAAATTACAGAAAAGTTCATTACAAATACCAGGAGAAAAGGCTATTCTTAACAAAGAAAAGGAAAAGGAGGGGTAAATGTTCAGGGAGAATTAATATTAATTCTACACATCCAAAATTCCCATGGACAGGTGATAACTGAGTCTGCGAGGTCTGCCTTGTGTTCTAATCCTACCTGCACCAACTATTTTTTCAGAGGTCCTGGCAAATAATTTCACCAATGTACTTTTTTTTTCCTCAGGAAGGTAGCTGCCTTCTTTTTAGAAGCCATAGTAAAGTTGCTCTGTCTTGAATGAAAGCTACTGTTAAGTCAGAAAAATGAGGTTACTTATATGAGTAGTTGAAGATTACCCTGCAATATAAGAGCTGTACCATTCCTTAGCTAATCCATTAGTGTAGTGAAGGTGATAACTAAATGATGCAAAGAATAAGAAAAGAACATTCAAATGGTAATGAATTCTGAATTGCATATGAAATTATGGAGGAAGACACCCTAGTTCCTCGGTGTTGCTGAACCCAGTTGTGCTGACATTTTGACTGTATTAATGGTCACCCACTCACCTGGCACACTGCTAAGATTTTTTTTAGCAAGAAAATCTGATTAACGAATATAAATTGAAAATATTTTAAATAGTAACAGTTTAGGAAGCCAAAGTTATCCTCCCAGTTTAAAAACAGAAAAGATACTAGTTTATGAAGATCAATCAAGAAGCCAAAGGTAAATACCAAATAATCAGCAGATTATACATTAATACAATATAAACCAAACAAAAATATCTAGGGCTGCAACATAACCACATGGACTACTGAAATAACTATGAATAAATCAGTCAAAAATATAACTGTTTTTCGTAACTAGCAAATAAAAAAAACAGACCAAATTCACTGCACAACCTGCAAAAATAGTTTAATCTGCTATAATTATTACATTTACCTGACCTGATAATACTCTGAGTAGTGCTGGCAGGGGGGGATGTTAAGCGTTTACACAGTGCTTTGAAGATTCCAGTTGCTACATTATTGACATTATGTTCCCAAGTATTTATAGATTATAAACTCAGAAGGGACCATAATGATCAAGTCTCACCTCCTGTGCAACAGAGGCCAAAGAAAATCATCCAAGTAACTCATGGATTGAATTATCAGTTTTAGCTAGGTTCAGCTGCATCTTTAAATTTCTGCATCAAAGTTCCAGCCTTGTTTACAGAGCTTTGCTCAGCAATTATTCTCTAAAACCCATGTCTTCCATGAAGGTCACTACTGGAAATCAGTGGACACTGCAAAAGGCATATGCATGTGTGTGTCTAAGGTTGTCAGTCTTAAAACTGATGCCTTAGTGGAATGCATGACTAATTTTGCTGCTTTGAGAGCAAGCTATTCTTTTACTTATGAAAAATGCACTGTATGATCAATTATTTAAATTATATCTACTGTACTGGAATTGTTTGGAGAAACCCATTTAGTGCATAACCTCAGTGGTCTGGAAAATCAGAACATTTGGTTTTGTTTCTTTTTTTTTTTTTTTTTTTCTTTTTCCTTACCCAACAATCTCTTTAAAATAGCCTCCTTAAGACATTAACAATTTGTCTGATGTCAGTTTGAAACATGATTCCTCAATAGGGACAAATTTTCTGATGGGGTTTAGTTAAGTATCTAGTACAGGAAATTTAACAAAAGGAACTAAAGAAAAAAAGATATTTTATTTTTAAATACACCTCCTTCAGTATGTGACAGGATGGAATTTCATACAATATGGCTTTGTGTCTAAAACTCAATAGCATGTTTTGTCTCACAGCAGTTGGGCCGTATAGGAACTTGGCATGCATGATATGGCAAGTTTCAATATTCACGCTTCACTTACTGTCACACTAATCACTGAAGAATAGTTACTTGCCATGACAGCATACATACTTTCAGAAAATGTGGCATACAACAGAATACAGAGAAACCTGTGGGTATGAGTATTAAATAATACGTAGATTTTTTTTTTTTGAGAAATATTGGGAATATTTTTACAGACCTAGTTTGATGACATTTGTGAAACACATTGATTTTCAACTTAATACCAAACGCTATGTATGGTCTTAGCTCAAGAAAAACAAACACCATATGAATGTCTCACTTTAAACATATTTGAATCTGACTAGACTTGAGCAGTTGTAAATCTCATTGGATTACAAGAATTTGATTTAATTTTAGAAAACAGGCTTAAAAGTCTTTCTACTGCAGAGGAAGGTCAGTATTTGGTCAAGCAGAACACGACTAAGATTACTGAAGTTTGGTTTAAGTTCTTGAGAAAAAAAAAAAAAGTTTGGGGCATGTGCAGTGAACTTCTGAACTTGGGGTGATTTGCTTTTAAATGCAATGAAGAAGGCAGCTCAAATTCACATTAATAATTAAGAGAAATGGGCATTAAAACAAATGGAGATAATATACTATCTATATACTCCTAACAGCATGAGGTAAACACTTCCCAAAGCAAAAATAATTTACTGTGCATATTTTCCATGTGAAGATACAACTCTTGCAGTGTATCATAAATTCATTTTTTAACTGGCGTTTACAGCATGGCCTAGAGGAGTGAGGCACCTAATTCCCTTTGGAAATCTCAGCTGTGCTTCTTTATTCTAGGTAATCCCTTGCAACCTGATGTGCTGAAAGGCAAAACCACAGTTAACCCAAACAACCACACTATTTGGCAGAGTTTGAGGTTTAATGGCAAGAAGAGAATAAACAAAAAAAATCACATTTTGGTGCAAATCAGACAGGCTGTATGGTAACCCTCAAAGCTCGTTTTGCAGAGGACACCGTGCTCTCTTCAGCAACAGGGCTCCTGGGCAGCCCCTGTGGCATCTCACCTACCATCATACTACCACAAAAGCCATATTCCCCATTTTCACCCACGTCTGCTTGAGGATAGCAGTGTTTTCCCCTCGTCCGAGGCTTTAGGCCCCTCCTGAGCTCTGACACAAAACTCAGTGCCAGAATCCCATATATTTTAGCTAATGTTTTCTTTGTAAATTCATTATCTTCTGACCAGCTGATATGGATGTGCCCTCACGTGCCGTGACAGCTTGCACCTCTGAATACATGCGCGACCCTACTAGCAGCAGCTAAGCAGCACACAAATCAGAGCAGGGCCTACCTTAAGTAACGTTTCCTTTTTACTAAATATCAACAGCCTTTTCTGTTGCTACAGCCGTGCAGAGAACACCTACTGTCTTCAAAGACCTGACGTGCCAGCTCCAGCATGCAGAAGCTTCTTCCCTAACGCGCCTGGTGTGCCTCCATGGAGCTGTTGTAGAGTTTATTTAGCCATTACGAAACCACCACAACAAGTAAATGCAAGTTTTGATGCGATGCTTTTAGCTTTTGATACAGATGAAGGCATAAAGTGGCACCTCAAGACAAGAATCTAACGGAGTAAAGACGTTAACATTTTTCTCAGTGTTTTACACAAAGGGTACTGAGGACTAAAACTGATGAACAAAGAGAGACAAAAGCTTTTGAAGGCTCACTGAAGCAGGGTTTACCTTGTTGTTGATCAATCACAAAATACAGAATTTGCTCTACAGCACAGCATAGAGGTACTTCAAGGCAAACTATATAGTGAACACTACAGTTAAACAGAGGCACGGGAAGCACACTTCGGTGCTGGGATTGCCCCCACACCTGCGTGGGGCTGCAAAACAGCAGTCCTAACGCTGTGCTGGGTTGTGCACATTCTGCAGGAGAGGCATGTCTCCAAACACCCAGTGCCCCTCTTGTTCTTCCCAAATTGGGGTGCTGGCAGCAGTTTAGATTCAGAAACATTGAGCTCTCTACACATGTAAGGTGGGAAAGAACAGTTACCAGGCTCCCTAGATCATCGCTTCCATTGTACTCCTCTAGCTCAGTACCACAGTAGAAGCAAGATTGCCACATCAGTGCAGCATCCTGCTCGGGCATCTTCGATGAGCTCAGCTGGGGCAAATCCCACACTAACACGATTATAGCCCTCCCAGCATCTGTGCTCCTGCACAACACTGCACTCCACAGTCTTCAAACCTTCAGGATTTCCGTAAGGGTGTACAAAATGATCCCTTTGGAAATTTAGAAATTACTTTGATCCTGTTTAATGATATTACCATACCACAGCATCAGCAGTCTTATCTATGGAAGTACTGAAAAGGTGGTCTAAATGTTTATTATTAAAATAAAAGCTGTGACAATAAATGATAACTATTAACTGATACTGCACAGATCTAAAAGTATCAGTGTTTGGTATTGCTTTTACCAGTGATGCAAAAGAGGTCAGAGCCCCATCTGGAAAGCTGTGTAGACACATTCATTTAGTGCATTCCAGAAAGGTAATAATAACCCTGACCTATCTGAACTAATTCTCACTTGACATTTGCACATATGCCATTAGCTGGAAAGCAGCCAAGGCAAACAGCATTTCATGAAAAAAAATAAAATGTAACAAACGAAGGTTCTAATAATATAGGCAACTAGTTGTTTTGTTTTCTATTTTAATTACTATAGCTTTACCTCTAGGTATATAATTTTTGTGCACTTTGTAAATTTTTAAAAGAATCTACTGACACTGTGGGTAAATCATAATTATAGTGGCAGCTCCTGAACTTCTCAGACTGGAGAAGTAAGATACATAAATTGCTCACAAGTCACTTGAAGCTTCACAGACTCCGTTTGGTCACATCTCAGCTAGACAATGAAGTGATCCAACCTCTCACAGCAATTCACATTTGATAATGGTCATTAAGCTCAGGCATGACCAGATCACAAAATCATTTGTATATGCCATCGCTGAATGTAAGTCAAGACAAAAACTTAGATACTTAGATATGAGTCTGTTTCTCCCTGGCTCTTTCTGCACTAGATTTGATGTGTTTTAGTGTCTGTTTTGGATGTATTACTGTATTTCTATAACACATCACTGCTTGAGGTATCCAGCTTGAAAGGTTTGCTCATATAGGAAGCACAACGTTAACACCCTTATAGAACACAGCTCTAAAAATTTAATTTGGTTGATTTGAGCTTTAAATGTTAAGCTTAAAGTGAATCCGTCAATTTACAGACATAACAGTATCCCAGGTTTTGCCCCTCTATAGGCTGACACACCCAGGCCAGCACTTGCTCTGATGCCTCAGAATAAATAGGCTGGGGTATGAAACCTCCCAAAGAAACTCAGTGCCAACTATTGAGAGCTTAGGGCACAAAGCCAATGTTGTTCATTGACAACATTACAGATATTTCCCCCACTTCTTCTATACAGAATAAGGTTTACATTTGATACTACGTATCTCTTTGCCAGGATAATATATGCTGGAGAGTGAAATGAAGCAAGAACTATGGTGTCTGCATGGCAGACATTAAAGACAAGAAAAAGAAAAATAAGCCTATTTGAACCGCAAATATACAATATATGTCCAGTGACAACATAATTTAAGCTATTGAGAATGTGGCTTTCTGTGATATGATCACATAACTTTCTTAATTCCTTGGAATTCTGAGCCTGTGAAATTCCAGGCAGTATGACTGCTGGGTACAGTGTTCTGATACTGTTTAAAACCACAACTAATTATTTAAACTAAAAGAACACCTGAAGCATTTCACATTATTTCACTCAGCTTTCAGCAGTTTCTCTCAGATACAGATATTTCCCAGAAAAAGTAATTCCTAAGAAATTTTAATCAGAACACACCTTACCATTTTGCCCTAGAAAGAATTTAGCAATTACTTCTTTTTGATTTTACAAGTCACCAATAATCAGCTATTTTAATTCTTTCAGCATCCCAATTAGCTTAGTATTAAAGATGTTAACTATGGGAGACATAGGGTGTTACTTGCACCACAACAGACTACTAGTGAATATGGTAGGTTTATAGTTTACTGGAAGATCTTTGCTTGCTGTAAGTGTAATTAATGAAGAACAACAACATGGTGGCTACATGTAATCAGAAGCTTTTGATTATTTTGAAATTCTTTAAAGGGCATGAATCTTCTGACCAAGGAGAGCAGTCTTTTAGAGGCCTTCTTTGTGCAACTCAGCAAGTTGAACAAAATATCCTTGGAAAATAAATAGAGCTAAAAATAATTACTAACACCCCAACCATTTTATGAGCTATTATTTCACCAAAAAATTGAGAAAATATATCTTTAATCCTGAACAAAAACTCTTCAAGGTTTATGTTCTCTATAAACCTTTCACTGAGAAATGAAAATATAAGTTAGTAATGCAATAAATGCCCTAACAAATATATCAGATTTTTCACTTAATGCTTTTTACAGGCTTAAACCAAACTGAGTGAAAGAAAATCACCTTTTACAGTCTGACTCTTGAAGGAAGAATGCCTTTTTGTTATGCTTTTTAAAAGAAGGCATGGTGAATTTATATCAACTTCACTGAATCTTGGGGCATGATAAAAGGAAGAAAATACGGCAGCAAAGTTAACATTCCATAGCATTATTTCTTCACATATATATTTCCACACTGGCTGGACACAACCCAAAGAAAATGAGAGAATAACCCACCCCCCTATCCCCCCAACGTAGAAATAGCTGAAATAAACCTTTGGCACACAATCCAGTCAAAGCTTTCTGCTCTTCCTTCTCTCACCCTCGACAACCTGGATTGTCTCTCTCCAAAGAAATCTAAGCAGAAAATACCCCAAAGAAAAAACAACCAAACTCTGAATTTCAAATTTGTCAGTGGGTGCAGCTTCTAGGGCAGTAAACAAAATTTCTCCTATTTTCCCTTACGAAATGACTACAGAAAGAGAAACCAACTCTCTTTTTGGACCTATTGTCTTTTGAAAACTAAAACCAAAATAAGACAGAACTAAGTTCTAGTAAATAAACATTAGCTCTGCCTTATAAATGTCTGTCCTTTTGTCTGATATTTTATCATCTCAGGTTTGAGAAGTCTTGATTTCATTCCAATGTAAATAAGAACTGGTCTGTTTGCACAGTAGTTCAACAAAAATTTGCTGCAATGTTGCAGCAAGCAGGCAGTGCCCCAACAAGGCTGACCTCGCTTTAATCAGTGAAGCCCAAGATCATTTATCACAGGTAACCTACAAATCTGTCCTGTCAGGGCCTCAGATCCATCGACCACTTGGAAGCAACTACTTGTTGTGTCCTCCCACAGCCCCCTTAAACATTGGATGGGGCTGATCTTTTCTATTATTGTATACCTCTCAGTTAATAAAATATACATTTATGGATATGGAACGAACAGGAGTACTTTGTATTTATTTATACAGCTCATTAAAGGTGGATAGAGATTTGGAGGCAGAGAGAATGCCCCAAGCCTAGAAAGCTCAGGAGGACAGACCCCAGGCATATGCACGTGTTTAGCTTCATGCATACGAGTTGCCTGGCTGAACCTAATGCAATTGCATACAAAAGACATCCTGATCCTTTTGCAACTCTGCTCCTAAGCTAAGACATGACAGGGAAATGACACAGAAGTATTAAACATTGAGAGGAGGAGATCAAGATTTTTATAACGAGAGCATATGGGCAATATATTGAAAGCTATGCAGCCAAAAATACTTATCATGCATTATTATGCTTATATACTTAGAACAGACTTATAAAATACAGAACTAGTGCAGCTCCATGACCCCCAGGTGCCCAGTTCAGATGACGTTAGAAGAGAACACAGGATAGGATGCCACATTCACTCCAGCATCGTAGTGCAGAAGGTGCCATTCCTACTCCAAATTCACTCTTGTGATTTCACACACCACTCCTCTTTACATCAAGGGAGGTGTATACAGTAGGTCATCTTCCAGTAGGGAGAATGAAAATCCAGTGCCTGATACCAACAGCAGTAATACTTGTTAAGTGACAAATATGTTTGTGCCAATCAAAAGAACTCTGAATTTGAATTTGAACTGGAACAGGATAAAAAAACCAAGGCTAATGATTCAAGGGTTTCTCTGGCACAGAGACCATTGTAGAAGGAGAAAATGGTGATCTATCTCCAGTATGTGATTTGGAGAAAACAACATGATTTTGCATTGATTTATTTATTATTTTTTTTAAGTGAAACACTACATATCCACACGTACCTGTATTGAAGTGTCTTTCTTAAAAGTTGCTCACACTTAACACAATAGTTCACACCTTTTTAACTACAAACAGGTTGGAGATGAATGATCAAACCACAAATTCTATGTACTTTAGCTATCAGTTTTTGAAATATGCAGAATTTAAGTGTTTGTACTCATGTAAGTCTGAGGATGCAGTGCTATCTGACATTCAGAAATTGGCTTTCTAATTGTTTTCTGTAGGAGTGACCACTAAAGGTCAGATTTCCTAAAGAAGCAGCTATCACTAAATACTGACTGCCAGTAGAACTTGGGCCACTTCTAATGACCCAAAATAAGCAGGTGGATTTTCAAAAGATTTTGCACACATGGAATTCTGAAATCTATGGTGCATTGCAACACATCTGGTCATGCACACTGTCACCAAAGCAGGATAGGCAGGTAAATAAACATCTGGGTCCCATTTTAGGGTCCTAAATGGATATTAAACTTCTGTGAAAGCAGGCATTTGAGGCAGACAAGGACTAGTCCTAGAAGGTTCCAAACTGAGAAGAAGCCTGGAGAAAAAAAAAACACAATCAACTGGTAATGCACTATCTGAGCACAAGCCCATCTGATTCCCAGAAAGGAGGACAGGAGAAGGCCTAAACATGAGTAAGGGATCACTGACATTAAGAATTGGGAATAGGAGCAAATCTATGGATTTGTGAAGGAAGAGAGGAAGAGGCATAATTATGGAGGATTTTGAAAAGAATAAGAAGGAGCCCAAAAATGATGAAGTGAAACAGCCAGCACTGGGAGGGGAACTAAACAATCCACAAAAAAATACACTGAATTCACTGGTTGCTTTTTATATGATCTGAAGAAGGGCATTGGTCAGGAGAGGACATCAGAAGTATATTATGATAATCAATCATGTGACAGAGTTGGTTGGGGAAGGAAAAAAAGTATAGTGAAAAAGCTGGAAAGAAAAAGAAATTGCTAGATGTATATCGCAGTCTGGATGCATGGGATTGGAAAGGAAAGATAAACGTCCCTAAGGCTCCAGGCCTAGATGACAAAGGATGTTAGAACTACAGTAAGAGCAAAAACTTCATGGGGAATATGCTCAAGTGTGCAAGGGCAGGGAATAGTAAGACCCTGTTAAGTCTGTATTGCCTAATTAAGCTGGGCTAGGGAGAGCACCTGACCACTCAGCTACTGAGTTTCCACATTGCCCCCTGAATTATTTTGGCCCATGCCAACTAGTATTTTCCAAAACCACTCCTAGACACAGTTCAGGGAACAACCCATGCCACGGACCATTCCCAAAAGGCAGCTTGTACCAGCCTCCTACAAGCAGGGCCCGCAATATATTACCTTCAATCTTATGCTAGAAAATACAGTTCTTATGGTCTGAAGCGTTGGTCTTATGCTAGTCTGGAAATTTTGGATTAAAAAACTAAGAGTCAACACCCCAAAAATAATGATTGCGCTCACAGCTGCATGGGGACCACACAAAGCCCTCAGGAGGTGCATGCCCAGGTGCTACTTAGAGCAGCTGCAGCCAAGGTCTGCTACATGGCCCCAGGGCCAGAAGACAGTCCTGGATCTGCTTTAGTTAGCAGCAGACACATAGGCTGTACCTGACAGAAAAATGAGATTCACCAAACACTGTCTGTCAGCATCTCAGGGAAGATTCATGCCCTCATGGCTGCAGAATAAAGCTTGACTCAAGGGCACTTTAAGGATCAAATATGAAAGAAATAAAAGGAATATAACATTATTCTACAAAAGTCATAATGCTGAAGGAAGGCCAATAATAATCCAGAGCATGATTTTTTATGTCAGGGTGGTGAAATTAGTGAGGCACACTACTAACAGTACACAGCAGTAAACAGAGCTTTAAGATTTCTATACAATCTAACCAAAGAAGGCAATGGTCCATTCTTAGCTTGCAAGGGTGTCAGAGAGAAAAGTATAAGTTTCATCTATTTTTAATAATTTCATTGGATTTAGTAAGGCTGTGTCCAAACAACAGTAATATTTAAAAACTATTCTGGATTCCTAAACAACAAGAAAAAAAAAGCAAATATTACATTTATGAGAATGTGATAGAAGTAAAAATCGTATTTTTTCAATTTATTTTTTTTGCAGTAAGAGTCTGAGTTTATAAATCCAACACATAAAATAAGAGCTTTTATTCATTTGTATTTACAGCCTCCTATTGCAGCAGTGATCATAAAACAAACACAGCTGGCATCTTTATTGTTTTATTCACTGAAGGGTTTAGCTGGACAAACATCACAAAAATGGTGGCTGCTTTCATTGAATTTATGATCAAATATGCTCCAGCATAAGATCTACTGTGTAAGATCAATTATTATGAGATGTGAATAATTTAACAGAAAGTTGCTATTTGTAAATCAGATCTTACAGATATAAATTCAGTTGAGGCAGCAGACAATGGATATACACTGTATTATCCATTACATTATTTAAAAGGATGCAGGTTTTTTGTGAATCACATTAAGTGATAAACATTGTCATTTACATTTTGGCATCCAGCAAGCTGCTAAATCAGACAAAGAACATTTCAGAATTTTATTTTAAACTTCAATTAAATTTATCAGAGAAGAACTTAGCTGTTTTAGTGATGTCTTTCAAAATTACAGAATATATTTACTACAAAGGCTTAATTAAAAACAATACACAAACCACCATCACCATCATTTTATGTTATGTTGTTTTGGTTTGTTTTTTTTCCATAGATTCTCACCAGAGTCTGTTGTTAGGCATAATACCAGGAGAGTTATAATATTTTTAACGCAGAATGTGTGCCTTAGGATATGGGATTGACTCAGTGCCTGAAAGAAAAAGGTCAGTTCCCTTTGGAACCACTTGCCTCTTTGCCCTCCAGCAATGACAGGTGCACCAGCCCTGCGCCGAGGCTCGTTATTCACAGGGTATTGCTGAAGATGTGCAATCTAACCTCTCCATTTCAATGCATCAGCAAGGATTATTGTCTCCTATCTTTCCATTTTGACATTCAGGTCAAGCAGGCACTGAAATTATATACATGATGATCTGCCCACATCCAGCATCTTTCACAAATGCTCAAATAAAAGCTTCAACTTTTTAAGCTAGGTTATTTATTGAAAAAAATCGCTAAATTTAATTATGAAAACTGTTTGGCTAGCAAATAACTTCAAGTTTTGAAACAAATCGCTGTTTTCACTTGTCTCCTACAATGCCATGTGTTTCTGCATCACTAATTCAAACAAAGTACATGAAAAAGCAAAAATTCTTGTTTCTCTGTCCTATATGGCAGGAAAGAAGCCAGAAATCTGAAGGCAGATACGTGAAGTGCCACAGCCAGAAACAGAGGAAAGGAACAAATTAAGATTTTCTTGACAAAATCGTGATTAATTTTGGGAGACTATGACAAGAGATTCTCACAAATGGCAACATCCAAATACCTACGATTGCCATCCTACCACAGAAAAGCTGGTGGTCAAAATTATGCTGAAAAACCCACATCAAATCAACATAAAAGTCAGTAAAGTAAGTATTTGTCTAAGGTAAAGACACTCTGTGACGTTCGTACCACTACAGAAACCTTAACTACCGTCTGTAAGTCTTTGGCTAGCAACAGGGCCAAACGGCATGGGTTTGAGGATTGGTTTAAACTATTTGCAGAGGTGACAAAACTCAGTAGCATTATTTATATTATTACACTTATTGCCTGCCTGCACCATCTTCCAAAATCATATATATTTCTGAGAACCTGAGAATCAAAGGAGCTGTTTAGTTAAAGAAAAATTATTCACGATACATGACAAAAAGCAGTGGAAAATATCAAGCCAGTAATGACAGTTACTTAGCACCTGGCACTTTTGAATTCCAGCCCAGTTCTTAAGCTGCCCATCATTTTGGCTCTCACATTGGAAAACTCTCGCCTGTAACAGCCACATGTAAATAATGAGAGACTCATCAGTAAGGTCTACTTCACTTATATTACTGCCTTCGCAGTATGTCTTCAGTTCCTCAGACAAATATCTTTAAAACACACCTCAGAGACTCAGTTTTGTCAGCAATGTCATTATCTGGAGAAGATTTCATCACAGAGGCCAATGGTACAGAACTCTAGCAGGAGGATAGAATTAGGAATGTGAGGATATAATGATGCGTGGTGCCTCCAATAAGAAAGTATTAGACTTCAAACCAAGAAATGAACACAAACACTATGGCAACATCTGAGTAAAAGACTACCAAAAGCATAATTCTGAGAAATTAATAAAATGTTGCCATGTAGAAATTAATATGGAAAAAGAACAACAGAAAACATCTGAAAAGAGTTGATCAGTAAGTACTCAAGAAGTTAATGAAGAACATACTTTGAAAAAAAATCATACGTGGAAACACCAAATAAACATGTCTATCTGATATATGTCTCAATATCTTTAGGAATTCTTAGGGAATTGTAAGGACAGCGAACAAATGTAAGGCACCTTTTAAAAGTCTTTTCAGGAAGTCTACACAAAAAGGTTGATTCTCTTTTCTCATTTATTTTTACGGGCTTATTACTGTAGATAAGTTACCGTAACATTAGCTAATTTTGCTCTGCATTCCAAAGCATTTTACTAGACTTAAAGAAACATATAAACAGGCTTCCTTTCTGGTTTTCAAGTAAGGAGAAGAATCCTGGCAAATATTTTGCAGGGCATTGACACACAATAGAGAAGAAAATACAGACAACAGAAACAAAATATAGGCAATATGGAAGCAAAATTAGTTTTAGGGAAAAATCTAAAACAAGGTGGCAACCAAAAGAAGAGATGACTAACGAAAAAGACATCAGATACATTTATTATTTTTTAAAAGTGACTTAAACATCGGTGGAACAAAGCAACAAGAGATAAGGTTTGATGCAGTTTCTCCGAAAACTCCTGCTCTGGGGACAAATTCCAAAGGGCTGGGATGTGATATGCTATTCCAGAGACTGAAAACTGGCTGACAAACCATAGGCAAAGGGTAATGATGAGTGGCAATGTGTTGAGTTGGAAGGGAAGTGTCCAGCTGTGTGCCACAGGGATTAGCGTTAGTCACAGTTTTATTTAACATCTTTATTAATGAACTGGACTAAGAGATACACTGCATACTGAATGAATTCTTAGATGAAACTAAATGTTTAAAACACCATAGAAGACAAAAAGATTAGACAAAGAGGCTAATAGAAATGAGAGATGCAGGCAGAAAATCTGCCACGAAGACAGAGCATAGAGGACTATAAACAGTTACTTCCAGGGAGAAATAACCCAATATGTGGGTAGGTTCAGAGATAATAATGCCAACAAACTCTATTCTAAAGCCAGAAACTGAATTAGATGTTGCACAAGATAACAAACAAAGAACATCCATGTACTTTAGGATTGCATATTCACAGCTGTCATGGTAGGGAAATATATAGGAGGGTAACAATGTAATTTTACTATAATGAAAAAAACACAGAGTTACTACCGCTCTGAAAAAGAGGACAAAGGCCTTTGTGGTCCTGTTTAGGAAGTTTATTAATATATCTAACTGGGCCAAGAAGTTGTAACACAATACCTAAAGCTTAGCAACACAAAAGAGGGGGTATTTAGAACAAAGCAAAAATAAGTTTAATGTCAGGATAAACGTTCTAGCAATTAGGTCTGTTAGGAATAATTTCCCCAAAAATTTTTAAAAGGTATAATATTTGAGCAATTTACTATTGCTCCAATTTGAAAGAAACATTCAAATAGAAATGGTAAAGAATTTTTGAATTTGGCAATAGGATAAAAAGAGAAACTCTAGATCTTTTCCAGTCATTGGCTTCAGTCAGCATCATATAATTCATTACCATAAAGCTGACAAAACCTGCAGTGCATTTCAGCTTAGCATTAACTATTCCTGAGCTGCGCTGAGAACTTTGCCTTTTGCACTTTCACAGCTGAGCCTCTTTATGGTGCCAGAAACATATAAAATGGTACTAAGTGGGAGCAATGTACTGTAGTAGACACGAAAAAGGCACATCAGTGTAAACAAGCAGCTTCCGCCACCCTAACATTGATTTAATAAACGCCATTAAGTAGTGAAATAACGAAAAAATCCGTGTTAAGAAAACATTTGTAAAACTTTCTGGCCTCTTCTGATGTCTCCCACCGCACATAGAGTCCTGCTGCCTCTGCTGGCCCCCCGAGAACGCCCAGTCACAGCCCACCACTACGGCATGTGGGTGGTAAATCTGCCTCCTAGACAATGTACACAGTACAGCAGTATCACTGCAAGTCATCATGAGAGAGAGGAAGGTTTATATGCCTCTAAATCACAAATACTTCCACAAAATCTTTTCATTTTGCATCCAGTTCCCATCCTTTCTCTGTCTGGCATGATTCCTGGTTGCTCCTCTAATGCAAGTGAGGGGACAGCCCCACTGCAACCTCAGCATACTCGAACTACGCAGTCGTGCACATATATCCCACCTTTTGCACAGGTATAGTTTTAAATTCTTACTGCTTAGTTTTATGTATCAGAAAGTTTCTAGCAATGACAACACTAAGGCTTTTTGATCCTACTGTGCTTGAGAGTTGAATATTCTTTCAGTGGCACTACAGACTGTATTACAATGAGCAATGCTGCTGAAGGGATAGGAGGCAAAGGGGACAAAAGTGATAATTAGAAGAGAGTTTTTTCTTTAGTTAAAACTCCACTAAAGCAAAGATTTTTTTGAAAACAAAAAACAAACATGAAAAAAGCAAACCAAAAACCCTTCCCAAGTCTCAGGTCTAAACAGTTCCATAGTCGATGTCATGCTTGAAATGAGATAAAGACTTGAAATACATGGACTCATCCCTATTCACTTGCTCTGCTTTTTTCAGGAAGTTTTCACTGAATAACTGTTCCAAAACAGGCCAGTCCATCCTGGAATGCAATGCAATTTTTAAACAGCCTGGCCTCAGAAAGGGGGTCCTCAAGTACAGAGGCCGTCCTGTCAAAGGAAGAAATCCCCAGCAGTGAGACTAGCTGAGAGAGTAAAGTCGTATTTATATAATAAATACTGCCATGTTGGGGAATTATAAAGTAGTAGTCCTATTTATGCAGAGCAAAATTTGTTTTCAACTGCACCTTGTCCTTCCAATCTAATTTCTCACAATGCAAGCCATTATGACAGAAGGATCTAAAAAAGCTTTTTATATCCTACCAAATATACACAAGGATAATTAGTTCTCTTTTGTTATTCCTCTGTAAGGGTTTATTATTGTGGAGAAGCTTTTGCAAATTGAAAGAGGTTGCACTGCATTCTGAAGGCAGAGCTGTTCTTGGGTTTTTTGTGTAGAGATAATTGAACAGAAAAGTTCAGGAAAAAAGGTGAAAATATCATTCACTATGAACTCTACAGGAAGATTGGATTACCACATCTTAATTCTTTTTAGACCAGTATTTTATAATCACATTCCACAATATGTTATATCATGCAATGTAGGTGAAGCTTCATGCTAGATAGATGCAACTGTCAATGCAAGTTTTGTTTCCTTATCTAGTAAATATTCTCTTTATAATCTTTCCTTAGTTTGACAATCAGTGAAGAAATTCAGCTGTAAAATCTCCAAATAACTTTACACACTATGAATGATAGTTACATTATTTCCCTCAAACACTTCTCAAAAGTAGCCGCTAATATTGACCAATTCTATCTTAAGAATTTTAGGGATCTGACATTTTACATAATGAGCCTGCTGGGTATCACTTCATCATTACAGTCACATTCCATGCTTTCAGCTAATTTCCAGTTAGACTGGGAATTAAAGAGCCACTGGCTTGTGTCCATCATTGTTCCATTGTCTGGCTCTGCCTTTAAAATTCACATATTGTGGAAGCTGGTGTAGTCAGTTAGGTGCAATTATTTTGCCCCCAATCTACATCTGTGGCTTTTTGGAAGGTTTGGGGTCTGAATTTTTAGTATCTGTTTCTTCTGCCTTACAGACATGAAGCTGGCTCTGTAGATGTTGGAAGAGTGTTATTCTTTCTTCTAGTAACCTCTCCTTACATAAATTGAATTATAATTTACATTTTGAGGTAAACCTCTTTCAAAGGTACTAACATGTTGAGAAGAAGTAACTCTGTAACAAAACCAATACATATCTAAAAACAAAAGGCTGTATGTTTTTCGCCCACATCTTAGGTCTCACTTTTATCCCAACTACCCTTGAAACAATTCTATTTCAAATGAGACACTTTCGTGTCATCAACAGTCTTCAAAGGTGGTTTGCTTTGGTTTTTTTTTTAAGATTAGTGATTGCTGCTTTATGCTAATAAAGGAAGAAAATTTCTAGAATGAATCAGTCTATGTGTTAAGTGTTACAGCTGAATTATAAACCCTTGGGAATATGATGTCCATAACAGAAATGTTTATACACCCTTTACTACAGCTGTGAAAGCAACAGTGCTCTAATACAACCACAGATAAAGCCTTACACTAGAAAAAGAGAAAATCCCTTACATTTCAAATGTAAACGATACATAATTTTGAGGCACTAAATATCTCCCATTACAGTAGAACTGCACATGTGAAGTGCTGAACTATGTATTGTCATTGTTTTCGTTTTTTCAGCCCCTCAATTTATGCTGAAAAATTGCAAATCCTGTATGCACAGAGCATTGAAAATGTATAAATATTTTTGAAGACATTTCTTAGAAAATGAAAAAGCTCTCATTTGAATAAGCCTGTGATGTGATCATAGCTTGTGTCAATTATGAAGTCTCAGAGATTGAGGGCTTGTTTTAAGCAAACTGGGATTTGTTCTTTTTTCGTGTTTTACAAAAACAGAAATTTCATGCAATGTTCCTGAAGGAAGTATAAGATATCAAATTTTTAAATTCAAATCTATTCTTGTACTTGTTCATACATAGCAGATACTGTTAGGACTAATTGCTGTTAAAATATAGAAAAACAGTCAGTCCATGCCTGCAGAATGGATGGAAGAGTATGCCAGTATCTATTCACATTACTTATGTGTATATATGCCCCCAAGCAAATAGACTCACATCGATATTAGCTTTCTTGTCCCTCTTTCCCAATCCAGATCTAATTGCCCATGTTGTAATATATTTGCTTCTTCCAAGCTTTTGGATTTCATTAACTACTTTCAAAGAAAATATGAACTTGCAAGTTTGTTCATTGTTAAAGGACAGAAAACAAACAATTCTAGTGACTTACTTTTTTAAATGAAAGCTGTGACTTTCAGGGAATTACATTATTTCAACAGGAAGGCTGAGGTAGAGTCAAACATTGCAAGATGCCTGCAAGGATCACAAGAGCTGGCAAAACTGTTTGAGATATTCACCAAAGTTAACCGTAAATTAAGCTAATATTCCTATTGCTTCCTCTAGAGTAAATAAGAGATAGACTCTTCCATGAAAGCCACCAAATTAGGCTTCCAGTCTGAACTTTTCCATAGACCGCTGAAAGTCAATGAACTCAGGTGACACTTAACTTTTGTGAAGGCCTCACTGGCTTCAGTTCTGCAAAATGTAGGTGTCTCATTGCAGGAATCAGAAAGTTATTCCTATACCATGGAGGATCCAGTAATAATGCAGAATGAGCTATAGGGTCATGAAAGATGCCTGGCACTGCAGAAATACAGGTTCTGACTCAAAGGATGAACATTTGATGGCATCGCCTCCAACAAGAAGCACCTAATTTTAACTATGAAACTGGTACATTAAGAGATTTCTCCTCAGTTAACCACAATTTCAAAATGTTGTTGTTTGTTTGTGTGTTGGGTTTTGGTTTGTTTGTTTTTTCCTTTAATGAAAAATACCTCTGTGTTTCAGTTCAAAACATTGGACCAAATTGTGTTAGGAAGGAGCAGATGGAAAAGAAATAGTAGAATGTCAAAGCGAGTACAAACCTCATCACATCTTGGGCAAGTGACCATGCTATTAGTTTTAGAGGTGTTCACACACTCCATTGTTAATAAGTTAGGATTTTGAAAAAGGATTCGTACTTTTATTGTACCAGTAACATTTTTCCTTATAACAAGGAAGTTCCTTCACCAAAAGGCTTCAGCTTCAGTGGTGAACTTGGAGGAGGAGATGCTTCAGTCTCCTGCTAATTTATCTTTTGAGTTCCCTGTTAAACTACCAACAAGGCAGCCTGCTGGTACCAACAATAAAATTTGGGATAAGCATCAGAAAAAAAAACATCAATGTTGGTGTAGCAAAGGCTTAGCCCTGTTGCAAAAAATGTTGGTCAAAGGAGAGTGGAGAAAGATTCTAACAATTTTTCTGGCAAGACCAGTTGTTGGCATAGCTGTAATCCTGCTCCTCCAACTCAAACTGTGTATGCTTTCTTCAAAATACAGAAGATGTTAATCACTCAATACAGTGCTATCTAAATGTCCTGTCTACAAAGATTCTTCATGTGCTAAGAAATTTTCTGGTAAACTTTGACAGATGATTGGTTAGGCATTCCTGGCTTACTAGGCAACCTTTCTGGATTTTATGCACAGTACTCTTATATCAGTTTCCACCTGATGTAAATGCGACAAATTTCAGGAAACATTAAAAAGAAAAAAAAAAGTGGTGAGTTCATACTGACTTTTTTCAGCCATGGAAATTAAAATACACAGCAGTATGGTCATCAGCTCACAGCAATGACCAGATGGGCCTGGCAACAGGGGTTGGTTATGTGGAAACAGCACTCAAACTTGATTAAAAATGTATTATTTAAAAGTATCTTAATTGTTATAGTGGAAGAGAGAAAACAAGGTTCTAAACTGATGGCCCAAAGCAATAACACAGCATCTCTCAATGAGCTTGATACTTACCAGCTGACATCCCCAAGAAGAAAACACTACACTATATAGTTTCTATTTACAGGTAACTGGCAATTCAAAAACATTCAAAACTGGCAGAAACAGGAAAGAACAATATTTCAGTAATTACACATTAATACTGCAATTAAAAAGCACAAAGCCATTTGAAGTTAACTGTGATAACTTCAGCTTGACATGAGTCATATCCTTGAAGAGTCAAAAGAGTAATTTTTTTTTTTTAAAAAAAGGGACTTACTTGTTCCATGCTTGTCTAAGATTTTTAGGGCTGTACTGTGTAAACCGTTCTGTAAGAAAAAGAAGAGGCACATTCAATTATTTATGCTAAAACCAAGATTTTAAAAAATATATATTTATCTACAGTCAATTTTCATCATTTCATCATTTCTGTGTAACTACTGCAGCTCAAGTTCCAGGACAGGAAAAGAAAAACTGCATAGGAGCAATTGCCATACAAACAGGGAGAGAAAAAAAGAACAACAACAAAAAAACACTGAAAAAACACAACCAACCAACCAATGAACAAGCCCAAGCAAACAAACAAACGAAAACAAAACCCAAAGCAAAGCAAACCCCAAAATAACCACCCCAAGCCCCCAGCTTGTTAGGACAAAAAACCAAACAAACCACAAAAAGCTGTCATGACATAAAGCTCATTTACTGTGGCATCAACAGAAATGGAAATTTTTATAACTATTGTATTTTTAAAGTCGTATGTGACTGCTGGGGGAGAAAAAAAAGAAGCTTGAAATATAATATCTTTTTTTCTCCATCACAAATACAATTCTCTGTGATCTCACTGTCATGTTTATGTGCTTCTCAGGGGGCATAAGAGTAAGAGTGAGGCTGCGTGAAACGCAGAGACACAAAAAACATGATGGCCACAGAAGAGTTTACTTTCTAAAGAACACATATAAATAACGAGCAGAAGTAACAAGTACAATGACATCTCATTTACTCAAACTTTAAGTTCTTAAGCTCATATATAAGTACTTTCCTTCTCATATCCAAGAAGATGCTGCCTCTGCAGTAGGACCCTAGATGTCAGAGGAAGATTCTATGAAAGCTGCTGCAGAAGAGCCAGACCTCTTTTGAAGAGGAGCTAAGTGCCTCCTCAGAGGAATAAAATGCAATCCAGCTGGAGAATATAATAACTTTTTCCATTAAGCCTCATCACACTGAAATTCTACCACATAGACTGGTACTCGCTCTGGTCAGCCACCCTAATGTGATGGTGTTAGTTGCTGTGAAGAAGTCCTAAACTTACAAAGTACTCCATAAAATCTCAAAAATCAATTTTACTTTCTCTCCAACTATAAGCAGGACATTTAATAGCCACACTGTACAGTTAAAACACTATGTTTATATATTAATCTATATATATATATATATTTATATATATATATATATATATATATAAAAATATATATGCATACACACATATGCATGCATCATGTTAGGAGTGGTTATGTTCAAATTCCTGTATTTGTACAGTTCATTTATGTCAGTTGTAAAGTTTTCATATATGTCATACGTAGTCAGTTCTACAGATGTACCGATTATGCAAAAACTATGGCATATAAAAAAATCCTAGCATCAATGTGGATGATCTTGTTTCTCACACTTTTTTTTTCTTTTATTTTAATTATCTCCTTTATCTAAAATGATTTAGGCAGAAACTTCAACTCTCAATGATATCGCTATCAGAAGTTTTGGTAAGTGGTAGACCTGCAAACTGCATCTGAGGGCCACTTCACATTTGCAAATTTTGTTTCTTTAACCATACTGATGCAATTAAAGCAATGAAATCGTGAAATCACTCCCTCTTAGGTATGTATGACAAGTGTAGTGGAAACTGGAAGCTTCATGACTATAACTAGTTTTAGCACCAATATAAATTGTAAATATAACTTTTGTAATATTGTGTCTAAATTTACTCAAAAAACTTCCTTAGCAAAACCCCTAAATGCTAGCTACATAATCATACCATTAAAAGCTTTTAGATGTAGATAAATATATGAAACAAAAGTTTGTGAAGTTTTTTGTTTTGTTTTTGTGGTGTTTTGTTGGTGTTTTTGTTTGATTGTTTTTCCTGTATTATCAACAAAAGGTTTCTGCATTTGGAAAATATTTGACTGTTGTAGATGATCATTAAAATAGCACCTACTTGACTTCCCTGTGTTATTTTCACTATAAGATTAAGATGTTTAGCTAAGAAAAGAGATGACTCTCAGCAATTCTCAGACATGCCACCATTACACAGTTCTTAACAAACTAAAATTATTAGTTTGAATTTTTATGAACTATGCTATACAGTGTTATAAAACTTAATTTGTTGTTAGGACTAGGATATTGTAAGAAATAAATTATAGGTCACATGGTACACTTTACTGACAGAAAATATATTGCTCTATAAATATATCTCCCCAAATAAAGTATTTTATTGGCAATTTTGTGCACATTTCTTAACACATTTCAGCTCATTTCAGATATGCCTTATTGCTGAAAATGCTACCATACTATTTAAAGTGAGCTTGAGAAGCATTTAGATTGAATGCCACACTACTGACATTATCCTAAATTTTGTAAAGTAGAAGCTTTACAGTATTTTCCAATTACTGGTAAAGTCAGTTATCCCAGGCACTTAGCAGCTTGGATACTATGAAAAGGAAAAGCAATTTAAACCATTGAGGTAGTTATTTTCTCTATTTTCTGTTAAGTCTCAATACCACAATGAGTGCAGAACACAAGGATTAAAGAGAGGGGAAAAAAGAAGCTCCTTGGTATGTTCTTACTGAGAGCCACAAGTGAAGAGATTTCCTCACAATTTTCTGTGTTCACGTACTACAACAAAATAACTCATCACACCAGAGGCATCCAGATTAAAACTGTAGGAAGTGCCAATTTTTTAAAATCTCTATTATACATTGCATGCAATGCATCTACTACAGCTGTGCTGATGGCCCAAGGCAGGTCTTTAAATGAAACAGGCAAAATAGTCAGGATCATTATTAGATGCAACTGTGGTTCAGTACTAGTAATGTGGCACTGCAGTCAGTGCCTATGGTTATGTTTCAATATCCAACAGCACAAATAAAAACTCAATACTGAAGTACATGTTCTGCCGTAAGGAGTTCAAGCATCCTACTGGCATTGAGAGTGTGACCCAAACTTCAGAAGGAGAGGATCGTTACAATTCAAATCGTACCTGTGGTTTACTAATTCAGCTTCTGCTCTCCAGAGGAAGCGCCTGAGCTCCAGTAAGGTTAACAACCAAGCTGCATTGGCCTTAGTGGAACCTGAGCTCACCCTTGAATTTCAGCTTACAAATGTGAATTAAAAACATATATGGAAGCAGATACCCATAAAAAATGGAAGAAAATAAAGATTTTTCTATAATTTATAAGTACATAGTCCAACCATAGCACTGTGCATTCATTTATGACAAAGGACTGAAAAATAAGATGCAGCTAGACAGAGCTGTGTGACAACAAGTCTAAGCTACACATAGAACTTAGCTAATGAAGTGCAGATTTGCACATTAATCTATTTTGGTGCAGAAAAGTGCTGTGTGGAAAGAGAACTGAACTGATTCGAAGTATTGCTGAAAAGCTAACCTAGACCTGGGGACAGAGAGATTTTTATTTTATCTGTCATTCTGCAATATGTTTTGGTAAGATATCGAGCTGATTCAAACTGGCACAACAACACTGACTTCAACATAGCTACATCCACTTAAAACAGTTGAGAAGGATCATATACAACATATTTTCTTGACTGGGCTGTCAGAGGTTCACTTACTATGCTAGATGAGTTTTTACTGAAAAAGTGATACATTGGAACCAGTTATGGAAATACTGCCATAAGGGACATACCTAAACAAAATGGACAAACTTAGCAAAGGGATCTTCCTTCTTTACTCAATCTGCTGCTCATCTCTAAACCCCTTTTTAAATAAATATCTTATACTCCACATTTATCAGGCAAAGCGAAGGAAAACTAGGGGAAAAACATGGATAGGGTGAAACCCTGTGTATAGACAGGCAAAAGTTAGTCCTGTATCCTTAATTTCAAACTCCATTTATATGCTGTATATGCTGCAGATAGTGCTTCTCCTAACCATTGGTATCAACTCTTCCCCCCTTCTCCAAGCAGATTTGAGGCTTCTTAAATTATTTATAAGGAAAGAAATGGCATATTGATAAAATACAGCTCACATTTTTCTAAACAATTTTGTGGTCAACCAGTCTAGTTAACTTTCATGGACAGTATAACTAGATGGGACTACTGTGGTAATTAAGTCCAGCCTTGTGTACAGCTCTTAGTACTTTCTTGAATTAATCCTTCTTTAGAGAATAAAAACCAGAACAACAAAACCAACCGATTTTGATTTCAGAGCTGCCACAACAGAGAAGCTACAACAATCTTGTCCTTGAGCTTGTCCATCATGATCTATTTTTTTAAATCCAGAACCGTGAAACCAGAGTATTACATACCTATGAACACCAATCTTGCATTCACCACACAGGCCAAAAAAGAGGTAGCATAAGCTCCCAACTTTTATCCGAGGATCTCCTGCTTGTGGCCAATTAATGGCAGAATGGGAATCCAGTCTCACAATTATATCCCCAAGTTTGCCTCTAAGTTACTTTTCAGAGTGAATGACTCTCACACAGCTGTATGAATGCCTCTGTACTAGATGGATTTAATACAACTAAATCTAAAGCTACACATATGTGTTTCCAACCAACTGCATGAAACTGCCTTTTATGATACTTTCAAGCACACAGCTTTGGTTTTGTTTTTGAGATGCTCCCATTGACTCCACCATAAAAAATAGTAATATCAGCCAGTAGGTCTTGTGTGTGTGATCCTAGAAGTACTGTGGAATTACCATGAATGATCCCCTAAAAAATAATATTTGTCTGACATATATTGTGCAAGGCAGCAGCACTGGCAAACTAAATCTCGGTCCAAGCTTGTGGAAGCAACCCTGTGTAGCGAAAGCTTACTACCCCTCCCTCAGAACAGAAAGGCAAACAGGCAAGAATTTCATGCAGACACTCACATTGCCACCCACCCACCCTCCAGCACATGGAAGCCGCTGTCAGGAACGTGAGTCAGACTGTCTCGCTGAGGCAGCTGCTCACTCTCTGAGATTAAAGACTCCTGAAAATACATTTACACATCAAGACGTGCTCTCAGATGTATTTTGAACTCTTACAGTTCAAATTGTGAGCATATATGCTAGAGTTCAAATCTTTTCAGGTTATTCTTATTAAATGTGCTTATTTTGAATAAAAACACTGGAAGACCAACACAGTAAACTCATCAGAAATTTAACGTAAAAAGTGTTATTTTAATTTCCTCTATGCAAACACTTAGATATTTGCAAATTTTTTGGCAACAAATTGCGGTAACAAAATTTGATCCTCTGCATTTTTATCCCAAATATACAGTCATCATCCTCACATGTCTCACTGTTAAAGAGCTGGCTTTTCACAAGGGTGCTGTATTTCACTAGTCAAAGGTGATTTTTGCTTATGTGAAACAAAAGAAAGAAGAGATTTTTGGTTTTGCTTAAATCCCACAGCACCCGGAAGTGTTCATAATTTGGTTCTTAGAAGACCAAGTTAGCCAAATCTTAACTAATTGCTGTGTAATGAAATCCCCACATAGGACAGCATGAATGAGAGCAAACACACAGTACTCATATTCCTTACTGTAAAGAAGTACTGATTGCGTGATCTTTCCGTAGTATACCATTTACTCTTAAGATTTTAAAAGAGTATAGCAAAGGAGTAGGCTAATATATGACATCCGCAGCTCTGGGAGCCCACCCTCGGACCCAAAACCTGCTGTTCTGCTGGGCACTACCCACCACCCGCTCAGATGCTGGGGGTGCCGCTACACAAACATTCTTCCTGCAGTAAATGGATTTGATCTGCTCTCTGCTTCAGACCTTGCAGCACAACTTAATGCCTCTTGTGTCAAGGAAGTTTTTGTGACTGTGTCCCACAAACAGGAGCATCTACGAAGCTGCTGGAATAACAACTACAAGATGGAAGCAGAGTGAGCAGCCAGAGGGAAGAAAGGGAGAAAATTTCTTGAGCTCAGTGATTTGACAGGCCTGATGCATCAAAAAAAAATATGTTCTTAAAACAACTGCTCACAAACAGTACTCAGCTTGAAGGGTTGAGGGAAAAAAACCCCCACAACTGTGCCAAAAAGCTCATCCATTACACCCAGCTGGATTAAGGCGTCTTAGAAATGACAGTATTCCTATTTCTTATAGAAACAGACAACATTTCTATTTCTTTCTATTTCTTATTTCCTTTAGACAAGGGCTATACAGCAACACTGTTCTACGCGCGTACTCACTCCTGTGCCCACATCTAAACCTACATGCTCTCCACTGCAAACATCATTATCTGCCTGATAAACACGTTCCATCTGACAGCCCTGCATCAAGGGCAGGTTCAAACAGCAGTGAATTTCAGCAGAACTCACTAGTGAGCTTATTAGCAGACCACTGAAGGAACTACTGGTCTGCTGTGAGAATTGAAAAAACAAGCACTTGCATTTTAAGTAACATGAAACACGATGAGGGGTTTTTCTATTTTATCAGTCAGAAAAGCACATGAACTATTATACCTTTGCCACCGTTGCCTTGAAAGGACCTAGAATAGGCAAGAAAAGCTATGTAAGGAATTAGAAGCAGACTACATCTTTATTTTTTAGCTCCTTTTTAGCACTATTGATAATCAGCTGCTAGTCTAAACCAAAAAACTTAAAATGCAGTTTGACTTCAAGGCATTTTTTATGTTGTTAATCAAAACATGCTGGCTAATATGCATTTCTTGATTAATGTTCTTCTCTATTTAAAACCAAATGTGATTAGCTTAAATGCAAATATTTAAACATCACTATAATTAATATTTTGAAAAGTCTAATGCATGATTTCTTTAAATGGGTTTTCTTTACATTTAAGTTAAAAATCTAAAGTGACTAACTGTACTGTGATATGTAAGACCCATGCTATTTTTATTAAAAGATTCAATCCTAAAAATATTTAAATAATGTTTGCTAAAGATATAAAGACAAGCATCCATGCTGACAATGAAAATTTGAGAACCATTTGTAGTCCTAATGTGCTTTTAGAGTTTTTATTGAAGTCCAATCACAGCTGGAGTTTTATCACAATCACGAGGTAAAGTTTGCTTTTGTATGCCAAATGCCTTGAGAAAAATTACTTCCATTCCCCACCCTCTATCTCTATCCCCTCTCCTTCCTCCCCAAAGCACCTGCTTCAGCAGAGCACAGGCTGTGTAAAGAGGAAGGATAAATGCTGTTTTCTAGATTCTCTACTGAGCATGGATAAAAAAATGCAATTCTAATAATCAGCATTGTCTAAAGCACTGGGCTTTTATAGTAAATAACTCCACCTTTTAGCAGTGCCCTCCCTGGCTCCTTTGCATATATAGTAGTTACTTCAACTTTTCAGTTTCATGCAATATTCTTTAACGAATGGTGAAAACATTGACAACTCTGCTTCCTTTGGGTTGTGGATACCAGAGACTTGAGGAAATACTGACTGTTACAATTTTGCCAAAACTAAAAAAGAGGAGGAGAAATTTGAAATTAATTATATTTTATAGATCCCTCTCTTTCCTTACTTCAAGCACTCAAATTCCTGAAGACTACAGTAAGTTAAATGTACTTGGCACTGTCGTCTGGCTGAGACACCATCACTGTCCATGTCCATACTTCTGCAGCAACCTTCCTCCTCCATCCTCCAATATAAGTGCAATGCATACTACTTACTGGGAATGGTCCCCAGCCCACACTAACAACCAAACCATGCCCAGGAATTAATTATTTGGAAGTGCTAGTTGTCGTGAGCTAAAGGCATGGTAAAGACTACTCCAACAGTTTAACAGCAGAGACTCCCACATCGCCTGGGAACATTCACTGGCATCAGTGTAGATGTAAATAAACAAGATATTGCTTCAGTGTGTAACAAATTGTTGACAGACTTCAGTGAAACTCTATAGCAAAAAGTGTTACGAAAGTTTGAAAAGCCATATGTCCTCATATACTGTATTTCCACGGGTTTGTGGCAAAGGAGCTTAGTCTCTCAGCTCCGCCCTACTCCAAATGAAGACTTGATCCTTTGTAAAAACTTGGCTATCAATCAGCTGTTAAGATGTAGGTAGACAGATCATATTTCTAAACCAAATCTATAGTTATCGATCACCTGGGAAGCAAAGCAGAATTCCTGAGTCAGAACACCAGCTCTGCAGTGGTTTCATTATTCACAGACTCGAGATTTTTTAATAAATCCATGAAGTATCTGTCAATCTCTGGCAGACTCTGTGTTATGCATTATTTCCTATGAATGCTTTTTTCTCTCTCTGGTTTCTTTCTGTCTCCTACTTTCTCCTTGAGGAGAGTTTCCTTCTCTTAACTCTTTCCATTCTGACTTTAAGGATTCTCTTTTAAAAACCAGTACTCAGGAGATGTTTCTGCTGTCTCATGAAGGCACCTTTTCAGGTATATTAATTCATATTATATCTGATCACCTCTTGAACTCAGCAAGGTTCAGGCTTCCACATCATCAGCTAAAGATTAAATATTTAACTTTCTTTCACCTACAAACAGTATTGTAAGGAAACTAAGACACAGTGAACATTACAAAGCAATCTCATGCTTTCTCTACCTTCCTAACAAGTTACTACTTGTCCTCAACTTCTCCATCTCTTTGTGGCCAACAACATCACCTCATTTACCTTCTGTTGTGGCCAAATCTTACCTCCTACCACTGTGCCCACTGACAGCACCTTCTGATAAATCTTTGTTTAACTTCCCAGGATGGAAGTTACACAACATCCATCCCAAACACTGACTGATAATGTAGGAAGAATGAGGACTTCAGTGTAGATGTTGATACAAAAGTCTTATCTTGCTCAGTTATTTGGACAGGACTCTGAATCCAGACAAAATGGCTGGAGGAGAGAGGAAGACTCCAGAGTAAGAAAAACAGGAGATTTAATGACAGTAGAGAGAATAATACAAAAAAATCAGGAAGACTCAGACACAAGATTGTTAAGGAAGCAGCTTCTTTTGGAATACTGCTTCATGACTGTTAAGGAAGCAGCTTCTTTTGGAATACTGCTTCATCTCCACTCATGCAGATGAGACAGTAGATGCCTATTTTCTTTTTGTTCCTGGAAACATCAGTAGGGTGATACTACCAGTGGTTGGATCTGTTCTAGTGCAGCAAATCTACACATTTCTTAAAGTATTGTAACAAAAGAATAAATAGTGAAAACATGTTCTCCAAGTCATGTGTCGGAGGGTCATGTTCATCGCTTGCAGTGTCTCTGTCCAGTAATCTGTAAAATGAGGCTTCCATGCTGGATGAAACCTTGAGATTTTATTGAAACAACTACTAATGCTTTGCCATAATTTCCTCAAACTGCCTTCCTATTTAAGGACAGATTATTTACTTCCACAGTGATTCTGAATGGCTGGGTTACTTTGGCAATACCTGGGTACTGGAAGACCCACTCAGGATTATAGCAGTCATAACAGTTACAAAATCCATCATAGAGGTAACCTGAAGTTACTGAAATACTTCTAGAATTTTCAGATGGATTACTTTGTTCATCCTTAAGTAATTTACTAAGCAAGACATGTGTGTCTGTGTACACAAACTGAGAGGACTGAGGCTGAGGCACAGAGGAAACTCAAAGACCAGGTCAACTTTCAGCTTTAATCATCTCCTGGATTACTTAAAGTATTTGTAAAATGGAAACTAATTGAAGATCTCAAAGCAGGCAGATAAAATACAAGTTGTTTTCTAACTTTTTAAATGGCAAAACAAATTACAACAATTTTATTTTCAGCTGCTAAAATGACTGAGGTTAGCGGTTTAGATGATCTACAGCCAGCCACAGCCAGCCTTAGAACACATTTCTTATTCAGCCTCAGAAACATTCCCACATATTAAGATGTCAGAGATCGTTGTTGTTTATGCACTGGTTGCTTTCCATTACAATCAAACACTTGGCCACACTAATGGAAAAGAGACTAATGCCACCTTTTTCAGACAAGTTTTCCTGGTAAACTGTGATTGACTCTCTGCAGCAGAGGACTGTGCCCTACCAAATCACAGCATGAAAATTAGTTATTTAAGTCTGTATGCAAACATGAAATCCAATGACCTTTTGTTTCTACTCTTAACATTCTTCCCAACTTTACAGGCATTTAACGTACCCAGCTTTTTTTGAACTACAGTAACTATCTATTACTGATACTTTCTGTTCAAGTTCCATTCTTTTACACTTACATCTCACTTTACAGCATCAAAGCCTTGTGTAAGTGGATTTCATATCCTCACCACCAGTGCTCTCCGTACTTCTCAATTTATCACACTTACTGTTTGCAGTTATCGGTCTTAAAACTCACAAAGATATATAAAGCCCAGGAGTTACTTAACCCCATATCATCTATATTTAAATGTAATTATTTCACAAATCTTAAGAAATAATAGAATTCGTTCAGATTTGGCAAGACATTTCATGTTCTCTCCTGCATTCTTCTGCTAAGGAAAGAAAAAGACTAAGCCATCTTAGATGTATTATTAAAGCAATAACCTCCATTCTTCCTCCAAATAAGTCAGTCAGAAGAGCCTTTCAGTCCCGTACACCGAGGAAGTTCTCTCTAGGGCTTAACAACAATTTCAGGCCAACAGGGAGGGGAGCATGGCTGGCTGAGCATCTGTGGAAGGGGACAATGCAGCCTTGCCGTAGCCAGAAAATTTTTGTGCACAGAATGGCATGAAGGAAATCAGGGTTTTAAGAAGCAAAAGAGAACCTGGTATCCATGACCAAACAGCTCCAATGACCCTAATGGCACGAGCAAACAGTTTAACTCCAGCCCAGCCCACAGGTCAGAGCACTTTGTACAGAGCATGCTTTAGATACTGGCACCCTAGTATGATCCTAGAAGTGACATGTTTTGCTGCTCTAACAATTCCACACTTTACCAACAAAAAGTCCAGTTATTCAGTTTTGGGGTATGTCAGCCAAGCTTTAGTCGTCCAATTAGATTATGCTTTCTATTGCTGTAATTTCTAAATCAGCAAATAAGGAACAGTAAAACAAACAGGCAAAAAATCCTTCTACCAAATCCATGAAGGATATGGGGTGGTACAAAGAGAGTGCAGAACATAGTACATGTGCAGAAGAGGGCTTTTTCCTTTGGAGTGTTCTCAGACTTCCACAGTGTACAAGAATTAAGGAGCTCAGGACTTTGCATTAATAGGCCCTAGAAAGAGTAAATAATTGCCAACAAGAACAGTAATTACTCCGACTTGCAAATTCACATACTTCACAGATGTGGAAACGACCTGAGAGAATAAAGACCATATCAGGCAGAAATGGTGAAAATACTGAGTGACCATTTTCTGTCTTGGGGCATCTTTTCTCCTGTCCCAGTTCTGCATTTGTATAAATATTATGTATTCATAGCTGACAACATCCATTGCCTGGGATGGAGAAAATAAAAGCAATGCCTGTATAAAAATTAGATTTAATGAAGTGCCTACTGTGGATTTATTTCCTGATGTTCTTCTGGAGTAATAAACCCCCATCCCTTAAAACACTTGGAAGTCAAACAGAAAAAAGAAACCAGGAAATTTCTTGGCTGCCATCTACTGTTCAAAACTTTTCTGTATCACACAGAAGAATAAAAACAAGAACAAACCCAAAGACCACTTACTGTCATCTCCAGGTTTTCTCCTCCTCTTTACTATTCTTGGCTAAAACACAATGTCTTTGAACTGCTGTTAAACCCCACTATATTTCTGTAAGGATTCTGTGTATATGCTCACCTTTTAATGAGTAGCAAGAATGAAAAACACAAAAGCTTGTAAACATGACACACTGATTTAAGGAAGAAAACTGTAGTATTCTTGGTATTTCAGTGAAAAACTGTACTTGTTAAAGAAGTTCTACTAATTCACAGACAGTAATGTAGAGAGATTTCACCATAGAGCAATAAGACAGCAGTAGGACAGAGACCAAAAAGCAATGTCCAAGAAAGCTGCCTGCCTTCCTCTTTCTTGAGGTTTTGTGTTACTATCAGGATAAGTCCCACAAAGTATTTGTTCATCTCTCTTATTTTGAGACCTGTCTAGATCTCTCTGTCCTTTTCAACTTCCCTGCCCCATCTCCTGCCTCTTTGCTGCCCCAAAGAAGCCACTATTATCTTGCAGATTTTACTAATATGACAGGCTGGAATTAAAATAGGATCACAGAATCACAGAATGTTAGGGATCGGAAGGGACCTCAAAAGATCATCCAGTCCAATCCCCTTGCCAGAGCAGGAACACCTAGATGAGGTTACACAGGGAGACGTCCAGGCGGGTTCTGAATGTCTCCAGAGTAGGAGACTCCACAAATCCCCCTGGGCAGCCTGTTCCAGTGTTCTGTCACCCTCACTGAGAAGAAGTTTCTTCTCATATTTAAGTGGAACCTCCTGTGTTCCAGTTTGTACCCATTGCCCCTTGTCCTATCATTGGTTGTCACCAAGAAGAGCCTGGCTCCATCCTTCTGACACTCAACCTTTACATATTTATAAACGTTAATCAGGTCACCCCTCAGTCTCCTCCAAGCTAAAGACACCCAGCTCCTTCAGCCTTTCCTCATAAGGGAGATGCTCAACTCCCTTAATCATCTTTGTTGCTCTGCGCTGGACTCTCTCCAGCAGTTTCCTGTCCTTCTTGAACTGAGGGGCCCAGAACTGGACACAATATTCCAGGTGTGGTCCCACCAGGGTAGAGCAGAGAGGGAGGAGAACCTGTCTTGACCTACTAACCACCCCCCTTCTAATACACCCAGGATGCCATTGGCCTTCCTGGCCACAAGGGCACAGTGCTGGCTCATGGTCATCCTGCTGTCCACCAGGACCCCAGGTCCCTTTCCCCTCTACTGCTTTCCAACAGGTCGTTCCCCAACTTATACTGGAACCTGGGGTTGTTCCCACCCAGATGTAAGACTCTACACTTGCCCTTGTTATATTTCATTAAATTTTTCCCTGCCCAACCCTCCAGCCTGTCCAGGTCTCGCTGGATGGCGGCACAGCCTTCTGGCATGTCAGCCACTCCTCCCAGCTTGTTGTCACCTGCAAACTTGCTGATAGTACACTCTATTCCCTCATCCAAGTCACTGATGAATATAATGAATAGTACTGGTCCCAGTGCCGACACTTAAGGGACTCCACTAGATACAGGCCTCCAACTAGACTCTGCCCCACTGACCACAACTCTCTGACTTCTCTCCTTCAGCCAGTTCACAGACCACCTCACTACCCAATCATCCAGTCCACACTACCTCAGTTAACAGCAAGGATGCTGTGGGACACTGTGTCAAATGCTTTACTGAAATCAAGATAGACCATTTGCTTTGCCATCATCTATCCACCTCGTTATGTCCTCATAAAAGGCGATGAGGTTGGTCAAGCACGACTTCCCCTCGGTGAAGCCATGTTGCCTGCCCCTAATGACCCTCTTATCTTTGACATGCCTTGAGATGGCACCAAGGATAAGTTGTTCCATCACCTTTCCAGAGATGGAGGTAAGGCTGACCAGTCTATAGTTACCTGGGTCCTCCTTGTTGCCCTTTTTGAAGACTGGAGTGGCATTTGCTTTCCTCCAGTCCTCAGGCACCTCTCCCGTTTCCCATGACTTAGCAAAGATGATGGAGAGTGGTCCTGCAATTACTTCAGCCAGCTCCCTCAGCACCCACAGCTACATCCCATCTAGACCTATGGATTTATGGATGTCCGGATTGCTTAACTGGTCCTTAACCCAGTCCTCATCAACCAAGGTAAACTTCTCCGTTGTCCTGAAATGGTGCCAGCTTGACACAGTTTATGACAAAAGCTGGAGGGACTATCATCTGCAATAAAGGAGATCCAGTTTACTGAGAGATCTTGGGCCTGTGAGAAATTGGATTCCTGGGTCAACTCTGTCACTCCCAGACTTTAGTCATACAGTTATAAACTGAAGACTCATCCTAGTAAAATATACTGGGAGCCAATTAAGTGCTTCATCTGAACACATCTAGTGACCTTCTCTTTGCTGTCTAGTCCAAACCCCTCACAGCAGGTCCAACAAGTTCAGGCTGCTCAGGTCCTGTCTGGTCAGGTTTTAAACAGGATGGAGATGTCAAAACTCTCTGGACAGGCAGTTCCGGTATTTCACATTTTCATCAGCCAATGTATCTCCTACTCGCCTGCTCGGTATGTTTAAAAAACGGTGTTTCTAAGATTCCGACTCAAAAGTTCACATTACTATACATATTCTATAAATACAGATGCATACATATATAGCATAATGAAGCTGACCACACACTTACAGTCTCTAGAGAACAAACTACTCCCTCTTACACAAAGGTATCAGATGGTGAAACAGCTTTTCAAGAATGGTCGTAGAATATGACAATTTCAAGTACAATGCACATTAAAAAATTGAACCTTTGTAGAAAGGTACTAACAGATGATCTAGTAGTAATTTCACCTTTCACAAAGTCTTTTCTCTACTGTTTAGTTTCCTTTAGCATTCCACAAAGTTCAGAGTGGTCTGCAGAAAAGTAAAACTGATCAGAAATCAACCTACCAGCAATCTGAAAGGTACAAGACTCTGGCTGAGGAATGCAAGGAGGTCAGGGCTCATACTGTAATAAACAGGAGAAAATGCAGAGGGAACCAAAAGAGAGCAGATAAATTAAAAGAAAAACAGCCACCCTGAGCACAATAAAAAATCTGCAGCTGGAAAAAAGTGCATTGTGGTTCAAGTACTGTGTAACAGGTCATTTTGAAGCTTGTGGGCAGGAGTGTAATTGTCTGTGTCCTGTATTTCCAGGAAGACAATTTGAATGAACTTGACCTACCTGGTTTGAAATGGGGTAAAGAGTGGACTCCAGGCCACGTATCTTCATTTGGTGTTCCAAGTACCTGTGCATAAAATTAAAAAAAAAAAAAAAAGAAAGAAATAAAAAAGAGAAAAAAGAAAAAACCACATATTGCTTTAATAGAAACAACATAGCATTGCATAAAGCCACTCCTCCAAAGAGCTCAATGTTCCTTACAATCTAAACTTTAAATAGGCTTAATTATTGGGGGAAGTGAGGGAGGAAGAAATTACAAAAAGTTAGATGATTACCAGTGGAATCAGTAAAGCACATAATGGTGCTGTGTTCCTGTCAGGTTGCCTATTTAACCAATATATGTTAAAGCTACTTTCCAATGACAAGTGTCAAGCTACCTGCATATCTCAGAACACTGATATTACACAGGCTAGATATTTTACCTCAGAAATAATTTAAATCCCTGTAAATTTGAATAAGCTGAGCAGATACCAAATAGATGCTAGGACAGAAGATTTGCACAGATACTGAAGCAGATGACCAAGGGCCTGGCATGAACAAGAATGCACAGTAAATAATTGTCATTTTAAGTGGATGTAATATACATAAAAATAGCACATTTTTAGGAAATACAAATTCTATTGACCTATGCATTATGCTTTGTTCCTTTTCATTTCAATTGTCCTCCTTCTTGTAGTGTGATTCAGACTTTCAGCAGCAAAGTATTTAACACTTCTCATGTGCATCTTCCAACCTCTGCACATATGAAAATGTCACCCCTGTGTCTTTTGCACAAATAATAAATAAATTGAGAGAACTGCTGTCATTAGTTCTCCCAAACCTGTTCTTGCTTCATGAGATGTAACTGTTAAAACTTGATGTAAGTGGACCTGAGAGGAACACCTAACGCAGCGGCTCAACACATGCACTCTGAATGAGTTGTGGAATTTGATATTTCACTAGCAGGATCTTCCTTGTTACAAATTTACACCCAATTTCTAACATGAATGAAAATGCTAGGGACTGTTTTCAATATCTGCTATAAGCTCAGGCCATGGAGTAAAAGGCTAATATTCTAATGTGAAAACATTTCACACTAGCTGGTGCTTGTTTTGCATTGTCATAAATGTACAAAATCCCCTGCTCCTACCTGCACTGCATATCTGAATAAATTCTTTCAGATCAGCATATCTAGAGTCACTGTGATATTCTGTGGTCACTCACACAAGCAGAAAACAAGCACAAAGTTAGTGTGAAAATCCTTGGTCCAAGTATGTGAAAGTTTGTGACACCCCAGGGCAGGCTGCAAAACATCTACTCCCAGTCATTTGGAGCCAAAGAATTTTTTCTTTTAATTGTGTCTGCTGCAATATACATATACATCAGGAGCATCCAAGGAAGGACTGCTCTAGAATATGTGTTGTACTTCTTAAACCGTGTAAACTATGCTCATGTCAATAAATTCAAGCTTAGAAAAAAAATCTTAGAAGCAAGACTGGGAAGCTAAACCACAAAACATTTCTCTTGGACTCTGCCAGAAATTTATTTCATGAAATTTAGAAACTGGCTTAAAAACTTGAGGCAAAAGAAAGTGACCTCTTAGATAGATACAATTCGTACCTCACAGGTGTGATTTACGACTCTAGGGACTCAAATATATTAAGCAATTTACAATACTAATGTATTTCTAATGTAAGAATATTAATGCAAAGACCATCTTTCTCCACTATCAAATACAATAAGCAAATAGTCCAATTTATTTGTGGTGTGACCAGGAGAGGGAGATGAAAGCAGAGCATGAAGGTGTCAGAGAAACAAAAATGACAGTATCATTTCAATTAGACAGTATTCATTCATGTGGTTATTTGGATATGCAAGTTCATTGATTTTATTTGTAAATATTATTTGTAGGACACTGCTTTCAGTCCTCATGAAACACACCTTAATCAGCATTTGAATAAGATCAAACCTCACCCTGCAACCCTCAATCATCACAACAGCCATATTCATTTCCTTATTGCTATTAGCGAGAGAAGAGTTCTCTGATTAAACACAGAAGTCAGGAGACACTGTTGACACTATGCCATGATTAAATCAATTTGCAAATAACTTTCACCTGGTTTGTGTATTAATCAAACTCCTGGTGCCAAGCGCCCTCCAGACCAGGAGAGGGAGCCCGTGGATTAAAAACACAGATTCTTGCATCAGTTTAAATCAAGAAACACAGCCCTCAGTTTTGCAACTTAGAAAATCAAAGGAATATTCTCTCATGAAATGTAATGAATATAAGAAAATTAGCCACATCCTTCTAAATATATGTTCTTAATTGTATATTATTTTAGATGAGACATTTTCAGCTAAGGGACTGTACAGATAAATGTTAAAACCAGATAACAAAATCTAAAACTTCCAGTGAAAGGTAGAATATTTATCAGAGCAGTTTAATATAGAACTTGGATTATTCTGATTTTCAAGGTACCATCAGGTCCAGTAACAGAGGGCTTCATGGGAGACCACTTTTAATGAATCTTACGTGACTCACTTTATTTTTGGTTGTTTTACTGGTTTTCCAATCCAGTTCTAATATTCTAGCACATCTGCTGTTACACTGCTTAAAAGCCAGCTATGAACAAATTCTGTGCACTGGAGTACTCAAACCGCCTCCACTACTTACACTTTCTGTCAAGGGTAGCAGTTAGGGTCATTTTCTGTCACCTAAATACCTACCATTTTCAAGGTAGGGGCCACTTCGTAGTTCAGGGAAGGATCCAGACAATGTACTTTAATGCATTGTACAAACAGTATAAAGATCATCCTTCTTCCATATGACTTTCAACATGCCCAACACAGAAATTCACAATATGGGACTATCGACCAGCAAACAAGAAGAAGACAGCAGTGGAACAGCTGTAGGTTTGGATAGGATGGAACAGTCACTGCCCACAGGTATGTCAAAATAAAGAGATTTGTAAGCATCGTTTTGCAAGAGATGCTTTTAAGCAGCAATCAATTCTGTTTTGATGATGGGATTAGGCAACCCAAAGCAAGGAGTTTTGAAACATACTATGAACAAAGCAAAGTGGAGGTCACATATAACACCACAGTGGTGAAGCCCTGTTTTGGGGCTTACAAAAGGGAATTAAGGGACTAATATGGAAAAGAAAAGCAGGGGAGGAAGGGGGAACCCAAGAGTCTTCTGTTCTACTCCAAAACGCTGCCTGTTAGCAGGTAAGGCTGATTATCCATACCAAACCACTGGCACCACCTTGGCATCTAACTGAGTACATGAGGGAGCTGGCTGTAGCAAACCAGTAGTTACCCAGCCAGTGCTGGAGATCAAGTCTAACCTTACAGCAACCAGTGGCAGTGGAAGATATAGGAGATACAGCAGCTGGGGACAACAACTGAACAACAGGAGCTGTTATTTCATGGGTGACCTCCTAGCCCTACACTATCCTTTCCTGGCCCACCACTTCTCATCCCAACCACACTGCCGAGAGTTCTGACTCTTCTATAGTTTAACAGTTTTTCTTTCCCTTTCGTGTTCCAAAAACACGAAAATAACCACTCCTGCCAGAGCAGTCAAGCCCCAACTTGATACCGTTGCTTATGTTTACCACTGATAATTATTTGAAAAAATAAGACTAACTTGTTTGCTTTCTCTACTGATAATTTTCTTCTCAGTGAAGTAAACATTCAACTTGCATGGTTTTATATCCTATGTTTTTAATTGAATTACTAACACAAGAATAATCTACAGTTCTCAAATTTTGAATGGATTTAATGTTTTCCAGGGACCAGGATGGCTGGGGCTTCTGCAAAGCAAACTCCAAACCCTACTGGGGTTTTGCTGTTCCACCCTTCATACAGTTGTAACATAAAACACTCTGGGCTCTTTTAGTCCCTAACTAACGAGATAAAATGACCTTCTAATTTGAAACTCGCTGTTCAAAATCAGTATAAGATTCTAATCTACTTTGTAGGGTGAGAAATCTATTTATAGGAAAATAATAGATTTACATCAGGGTACTGAGGGCCAAATACCCTTACTGTCAGTAGACATTGTTACAATTTGGCAGAAAGTTACAAAACCAGAACCTGTTGTTCAAGCTTCCACATAAAAATATTGCCCAGGAAATACAACACTAATGCATTAAGGTCTATTGCACTGACTTAAATTTTTAATACAAAAAAAAAGAAGTTGTTTGCTTTCTGTGTCTGATTTTACAAAGACTCATCATTCCCCTAATTAACATGCTCCCTGGTGTCCAAGGGAGTCATTATTTTATGGTGAGCATTATGCCACTCTATCAACAGAACTAGTCATATTGTCCTGTATTCTGCTTTGAATGCAAAAGCATTCCCTACTACTGCCACGTAATGAGGTCATTCTGGGTAACAATTTGTCCAGAGAGATCACCTCAATCTCTTGAGAGGACCAGCGATGCAAATCTTTCCCACCAGCTCCTTCCCAAATGCTCACACAATTAATAAAGAACAAGCATTTCCATTTCCACTACAACTTTTGAATATGCAAACCCATATATTACTGAAATAATGCTTTAAAATCTGACAGTCCTCAAGAAAGGCAATGGTTTGGACTTCAACATGAAAAAGACTGTGCAGCCAGTGGTATTATTGGGGGTTCTGTAGTAACAGAGCAGTATGACAAGACCAGCATGCAAATGAGCTGCCTTTCCTTAGACAACATTATGGAAATCAGGCTGAGCAATTTTCTGAATTTTCAAGTTTCTTCACATTAGGCCAACTTGACTAAACAAAGTTTAGTAAAAAAATGTCAGGAGAGTGTTTTTTTTTCTTTTGATAAAAAGGGGATTTTGTTGAAAAAGGCCATAGAATTTTAACTAGAAGTTACAAGCTGTATGTAGAAAAGTTTTCTTATTTCATTTTACTTTTCAAGGATCATCATGATTTCTTTCTGCTCTTCCTGTTTCCTGGGTAAAACATACTGCGTTTAGTCAGTCCTTAGCTATGATGTACCACGGGAGAAAACAGCTGAGGAACTGAACTTAATAAAAAGAGGAAGAGGAAAAAGTACTGCAGAGCCATTTCCAAATCAGTAATCTCTCTCTTCTGAGTGAGATATGGAAGTTTCAAATGTTCTGTTTTCCAACAAATATTTGCTATATTCTCCCAAAACATGTATTTCTAATGAAACTTTCAACTTAGCCAAAAACCTAGGAGTCCTCTTCCTTAGAGGAAAGTGTGTTGCTGCTTTAGATTTGGCTCTTGAGAAGCAGTGCAAGTTCCAGAGTTGCGCTATGGCAGCTCCATCTCTCCCAGGGCCACCTCTAAACAGGGAATGTCCCATCTGGTATGGAAGAAGAGAAGCTTACGTGGTTGTTCTCCTTTGCTGTCTGTCCTGGTGCTAAGCCATCTACCCAGGTGACCCAATTATTGCTGCACTCCCCTCTGGAGGATTAACTGTTGGGTACATCTTAATCCCATCTTCCACAACCAAGGAAAGTGCTGTATTAGCACCTGATAATGTCAGTGAGCACAAAACATGTGTAGTAGTGAAGACTTAAAGTAGGAACTTCGTCCTTCATCTTAGCATTTGGTCTTCAAAAAAATCAGCAACTATTTGTGTATTATGCATGCTGACTCAGAGTCTGCTAAGTGACAACTGCAGTGAGGCTTCCTGCGATTCTCTGCTGGGCACGATGGATGACAGCTGAGTGTCAAGTTGAATATCCAAAAGATAGCGACAGAAATGAAATTGCCTCAATACCAGTAGTTTCTTCACATCAGGAGCTTAGCAGTTCAGTTTCCATAGGGACAATAAACCTATCAGTTTGTGTAATGCACTTACGCATTTGTTAGATAGAGGCCGAACACATTTTAACTTTGGGAAGGTTGTGGGTGTTCCACGATTATGAGCTGCATTGAAAAAGTCACCTCATTATTTGCTGAGATGGCAAAAATATATTTATTTGTATTAACAAAAAATAAAGACCGTATGCCTATTCATTGTCTTTGAGATTTAAATTATTGAAGCCTTGCTTCATTAAATGAATGTTAAAAATGATATAGTTCCTAAACCAAGAATCCACATCAATTCAAATGTAAACCAACTGAAATAAGACTATGTGACCAAGCCAGTTGCATCCTATGTGGAAAACACTAAAGGCCTTGTTCAGCACCTGAAAACTGTACAGTTAAAATGTTTTTTCTTAGAAAACTCTTTCTGTATTTTTTTCAGCCAGCTGTCATCAAAACAACCCTTCATTATTCCCATACAGACAAGAAAGAAAATACCAGCCAAAGAGAGATGCAACATATTAAGCACACAGAAAATGAAGTGATATAACTTGTATGATTCCTCTTCAGAACAAAAGTGTTAAACAAGAGCCCCAAGCTCTTTACAGGCAAAAATCAGACATGCAAATTCTTATGTATAGAACAGGTTGTATTTTTTGCTTCCTTATGTCCCTGTAAATGCTATCAAAGTCATTAAAAAAGGCAGCAAAACTTGCTGTGATGACACAGGTAGAAGGAAGAAGAAATTCACCGCAACCATTTCATATGCACAAAGGCAAAGTGTAACAGAAAATGTTTAATGTGGCCTGCATTCATTCAGGTCATTAAATCAGAATTACGGATTTAAGAGAAAACAAGGCTGGTTAGAAAACAAGCTTATTGGAGTATTTCTTTTGCAAGTTATTTTGTGAATGATATAAGCATTGTCAACAACAACAACAAATTTTAAAAAACAAGGTAAGAAATTCTTTCAAGAGATCTAAGTCTCTGCTACACAGATAATGAGTACAGGACACAACAGCAACATAAAACAGAGAAGGCACCTCCTCACCAATCCGATAAACTTGTTTCTGCTGTAGGTGAAGTAATGCTGTTCTGTGAAAAAACAGAAGTTACTGAGGCTTATTCTCTGATGTGAAAAAAAGAACCAGTAAGAACAGAATGAGGTTCGCCTACAGCAAAAAGGCCAACTCTTTCAGCCTTCAAGTGGAATACCATCATTCCATTGTAGGTGAGTAATAAAAACACTTCCTTTGAGCATAAGGAGTGATTTATGATGAAGCTGGCTTCTAAAACATTTAGGTAATGTGCCAGCGTGGATGAGGGAAGCAAAACATGAAATTAGTATCAACATTCCCACAAAATTTTAACAACACACATTAATTAAAGAAAATCAAGTTCAACTAATATTTGTGCTTTAGCTCTGTTGAGGATGAAAAATGAGGTACCTGAAACACTAAAGGACCCAACCATTCTTAATGTCCTTTCCCCATAGAAGCAAAATACAAAGATGTCTTGCCAGGAAACCTTTTTAATACGTGATTTTTCCAACCTCACTTTGTGTATATAAATGATATTTGAGCAGCTGCCTGATAGAAAAGTTCCATTTATCCCAACACTGTTTCCATGCAGTTTGCAGCTCAAGTAAACAAACTCATCATTCTCTTCATACCCATGGTAACCACAGCTACCTTTTTGCGGGACCCTGGCAGAGATACTTCTGCAACTGTGCTAACACAAGGAAGACGACGGGGACCGGAGGCTTCATAACCACACTTGTCCGCCTTTGCAGAGCTGGCTCTGCCTACTCGCTCTGCACGAGCTGGGTGCAACAGCTGGGAAGAGGAGGAGGAGGAGGGACAGAGCAGGCATCACCACAGACCCAGCGCTGTAGACCACCAGGACAGGATTAAATGAAATCCCTAGCCTGACAACAAAGCACTATCAAGGTTTGCTATGCCCGTTTCCTTAACTGCTCAGCCAGAGGAGAGGGTTTTTTATTCCAAAAAGAACCTACTGAATACCTACTACACATGAAATCACAGAAACAGCTCTCAGTAAGATGACTTCTAAAAACTAAATCTGCCCATAACCCAATCTAAATTGGAGAGAGAGGAAAAACAGAGTTATTTAAATTTCACAATGAGAAAAAAGCAAGTGTGAAACAACTTTTTCTGGGCTGTAGCATCCTCCTTCTGCAGGTAATCACATCTCATCATAACGCCCTATTACAGTAACTTACAACTTCCATAAAGGTTCAGGTAGTGGAATAAACTGTGTTTTTATTTAGTGATTCTTACTAAAATACTTCTGTGAATGAGACAAATGATAAAAACGATAAGAAAAGAGGACTTGGCAAATTTATTTTGAAAACCAAGGGGCTTATGCTGGAGGAAGAAGATCTGAAATTAGCAGCAAAAGGAAAAAAGAAAAACTTCTGACAGAGGCTGCACTTTCCCTCAAACCAGTGCCACAATGCAGCAGTTTAGCCAAATTACAAGTTAATTAAAAAGTGTAGCACATGCAAAAGGAGACACTGTTTAGTTCCAAAGTGAAAAGAGTGCTCCTCTGTGAGGATGCTCCATGCTGAAGCAGCAGTACTGAGAACTTGTCCCTCCTGCTTTCCCAGCCACCTGTGCTGAGAAGCCTCCTTCTGTCTGCAAACATTCCTATCATCAGAATAAAAAAAAATTCCGACATTAAACTAGACTTAGTGTCTCTGATATCTGCTTTGGACCTGCAGAAACTATAAAACATCTCAACTGAATGAAACTGATCCTTAGCAAGAAGAGACTTTGAAAGTTTTTGCAGACCTGAAAGCTGTGGATTAGGAAAAGACTGGGAAGAAAACTCACGCAGAAGACTACAGCTGACCTCAACAAGGCAAGTTTGCTCTTCTGACACTGACAGAGCTTGTGAGCTCTCAAATGAAGTTGCAGAGGGAGAATGATTTCACCAAGGAAGATCTCAGTGTTAATACATACGAAGAAGCAGCTGCTGCTGATTTCTGTGCTGGAAGGTCTCTTCCTTAGCATTTGGGAACAAACAGAATGGTTTTCTTCACTGCTGAGCAGAAGGAACACGGCAATTTTCTGTCAGAAGGACCCCCTGGCTCACAAACCATGCTTGTTTACATATCCTTTAAAATCTCCTCTGATTTACTCTGTACAGAAAGGCATATACTCTGCATTTCAGATTCCCTATCCTGTTTGAGTTGTAAAGCCTTTGGAATAACCCACCCAAACAGACAGCCCTCTCCTAAATACACTCTTTAAAGATTTGTTTCAAGTTTTTTTACTTACTTTTTTCTTTAAACCAAAAAAAGGTGGTGGGGGGGGAGGCCAAAAGCCTGTGGGAGGCTTTTATGAAATGTACTTCCACAAACCCTGCTGTGCTGGCTCAGCAGCTGGCTCATTTGAATTCCAGGTATGCACTACACAGGGTTTTTTGGAAACGCTGGCTTATCGGAAAAGCAATGTTGCTTTTGGATCATAAAGCTGGCTTTATGGTCTTTTTGAAGACCATAAACCTGGCTTAGTTAACACACATGAATTCCTACTGAGTGTCACAGTGTCCAATCCCATTGGCATGGGGAAAGCTACACCATTGCATCGGGACACTTAAGGGCTTTAAAGCTGCCATTCAGACAGAGAGCTTATTTAAATAATTAACTGACCCAATTTATGCATCTTCCTTTGAATCATCATAAAAATAGCCAGGAAAACATTTTTATTTAAAATAAAATTATGTTTCTTCACTGTACCATCATTTAACTATAACTATTTGAATAAACCAGCATATGTAGGATCACATCCCTCCCCAGCAAGAATCATCACTGCACCGGGATCTGACACAATGGCGTTTATAGAAACCAATCCACACTTTCCCAGAGCAAAACCCCACTCCAAAGCAGTGAAGCAAACTGTACTTCCCAGATACTGGAAACCCTTTGTCTCTGACCTGGTGCCCACTCACACACATGGGAGGAACAAGTGTGTCATGTTATGACAGCTTCCCAGGACTCACCATCCCTTGTGCACAAGGAACAGCATTCGCACAGCACAATAGAAGCCCATGACTGCTCCCTGCATGACAGAAATACATTTGCAGTAGAGAGGAAAACTGCTATACTAAGGCAGATGGAATATTATGGCTGGGCTAACTGAGCTGCTGAGCTCACTATCTGAAAAAAAAAAAAAAAAGAAAAAAGTTAATATAATGCAAATTCTTTGTCTCACCTAAAAGTCCTGGGGAGATAAAGTATACCGAGACCTATATATTGAGCCTGGTTCTCGGTTTCACAGAACAGCGTGATACCAGAATCTGAACAGATCATTCAGAGTTTGCCAACTCCTTATTTTGCCAACTGAGGTCTTGATCTTGTTATAATCTCAATTTTGAATAGATTCATGCAGCCACACGGAGCCCAGTGAAGCAGTGGGTATTTTGTCAAGGTTTTTCAAGCAACCGTTTGTTCAATTTGCAGAGAATGAAGGCAGCCAGTCATGCTGCCATTTGAAGAATGTGCAGGTCCAGGTGTTACAATATTTCTGAAACAGTGAGTGCATTAATAATGAGCTCCAGTTGTGTTGGGTACATGTGGTAGATATATCAGCACTCTTCCTGGATGTCTAAGTATCCTGCTGATTTCTATACTGAACCTTATCAGAATTCCCGAAGCAAATAATTTTAAAAATGTCTAACCTTATCACTAAAAATCTATTTCAAGTGATTCAGTTTCAAGTGTGCCTCCTACAAACTATGGCAGCATGATGCTTGGTATATTCATTCCAAACAGCAGTATTTTGCTGCTAAAAAAGCAAGAGTTTTATACTTCTATCCTTCTGAATCATAGGAACAGAACAGACAAGCAGAATGAATAATGAAAACCTCTAAGTATTACAGAAATATTTTTTTCCTAAAAACTGAGGAAATGTCAGCCTGCTTTTGATGGAGAGTCAATGGCTATAAAAGCAGAAGAGACATTTTAAGTGGGGTTGGGGCAGAATCCCAGGGAGATACTCATTCTCATCCAGAAGACAGTAAGATCAATGGGGAGGCTGTGGCTGAACAGAAACTGCATCCCACCGCAGTGTAGTGAGCTGGCACACCTCACCCCAGAGCACTTCAGAAGTTACTAGCGAATTATTTACTAGAGCATCTACCCATTCTCCTGACACTTTCTTCATCCATTTCCTTGCAAGTCCAGTAAGAGGGATGGGTTCATTTTCCCGACATCACAAGGTACATGCCCAAATGCAGAGATCAGAAGTGGGTTTTGAAAGAGTGCCAGATTTTAAGACACTCGGATTTTCTGAAAATTGGAAACTGTGTAGTTTAACTATTTATTTCTCATTTAGCAGCTGTGGCTTAACAATCAGCTAGCAGGTGGTGTAAGACTTTTCATTTTGCTTATTTAAATGAAGGTGAAAGCAAGTGTCGCCCAATTGGAAGAGGCAGCTGCGCTCCCAGCTTCAGTGAACCCATTTGTTTGCTTTGACATTAGTGTACTCAGTAACTTTGCCTGTGACTTCTGAGCTCTCAAAAACACCAGGCAGGAGGGATTAGGGTGTACTCATCTCCTGTCTCCATTTAAACTTGCTTTAAGACATATGCAGGGCGGTTGCAGTTGTAGTCCTTGCTCTTTGCAGCCTCACTTTTGGGCAAAAAAGGTCTATATCCCTGGAGCTGCTGGAACTGTTCCTCTCTACTGACTGGAGCTGGGAGGACTGGGCAGGATTTGGAGAGCGTAACTGCCTGCAGCTCCAAAAGGAATTGAGGGGGCTTGCACTGAAACAATCAATGACAAAATGTGAATAAATGAAGGCAAATCCACAAAAGATTGGAGCTGCTTAGCACCTGCATATCATGGTCCACTGTTTTCTTCAGAAATGCAAACAAAATAAACAAACCAGAGGGGGAAATGGCTAAATAAATAAATAGGATATGCAAATACAGAAATGAAAATTTGCAAAGACACATGACAGAGAGCTTCAGTACAACTAGCATTTAATAATGATTGAAAGTAAGAGAAAGAATGGAGTTGCAGTTTCTTATCACCCACCCCCAATTAATTAAGGTCCACAGAAATGCATGGCCTGAAATACTGACAACACAAAGGCTGAAAAATTATGGAGGATCGGGTACAAGAACAGTAAAATGACTGCATTCATCCTTTAACATAAGCAATGTTGCTCTTGCAAGGAAAACCATAACATTTCAGAGGTAAATTTTAAAGATCTCACTGAATTAGTAGAAAGGGAGATGTTACAGCAATGAAACAAGGAAAACTAACTACACCACTTATCAGAGAGAAAAATCAACTTCTCAACAGTGTAGGCACAGCTGATCTCTTGGACTATGTGAAGAATGCAGATGAGCAGCACGATGTTATCATTAAGCTAGTTAAAAGGCTGCAAAAGCAACAAAACCATTAAAGTATCAGCAAGAATAACATAATATATAGCAAAAGTGGTAGGAATCTGCACTGAAAGCACATTTTGCTGAAAGTAAATGAAGCCCATAGAAGAGATTACTCTAGTAAGAAACAGGTGTTTCACTATCCTTAGTTTTCAGCTGCATTCACTGGTCTGATAAATTATTTTTTTAATGGAGTAGAGTACTGCACAGATTTTATGAAAAGCTCCATAAAACAAACAAAAGAGGATTTGTCCTGGCTACAGTTTTACCCTGCTTTGAACTGCTGAGTGGTTGATAAAGTGATAAGACGCAGTGAGGTCAGCAGGACCTCGTCTCTGCCCCTTCCAAGAGAACAGAGCAATAGTAGCAAAAATACACAACTATATTATGTTCTAAGAAGAAAATGAGTTACAAGAAGGGAAGTAACTGCAGAATATTAAAAAAAAAAAAAACAAAAAAAAACAACACTTTAAAAGGAAATGAGCAAGAGTTATTCTAAAAACATAAATGCCTCTTTATGACCCAGAAAAGTTTCATCAAATTGAAAGTTTACAAGGTCAACTGATTTCTCACCCACCAAGAAATACGGAAATACAACCCTAAACTTTCAGCACAATAACTAGATGACTAAAATTTCCTTTGATTTCTCCTCTGGATGTAATCATCATCAGGGCAATCATATTTACGTGAGAACATTCCCACTGCAGCATACTACACACTGTTAAGAATTTGCTTTATGCTGTTCTGCTCAATCACTGACAGGTTTGAGAGTTTACACCATGGCCATTTGGATCATGTTGTGCTCCAAACAGCACCATGAAGAATTCTCATTCTGTTCTCACAAAACATATTACTTGCTCTCTCTGATGTACTCAGACCTCAATTGCCAGAAATACTGCTATGCAGTGATATACATGCACACTGTAAAGACAAATAGTGAACATGGGACAGTTTTCCTCCTGTAACTGACAGCTGGAGAGTCCAGTTTTGCTATGGCTTCCACGGTATTTTAAATGGAGCACTTGGAAGAACAGAGAAGGAAGAACCAAAGCAACAAGAATGAAACATAATACTGTATAATTCAAAGCCTGCTCTATTTCACACTCAAACAGTTCAGAATACCTACTGCTTTAAGATCCTAGACCGGTAATTGTCTTATTCTCAGTTCTTGTGTGCGACCTCTTTTTTTGGACACCTTTTTTTGAAATATATTCCATTTCTGTAGCCTTTTTTATTTCTTTTTCCTACTTACTAATACTGATTTTGTCCAGTACTTTTCAAGGCAGGTTCAGACTAATGCAACTTTTCCTATTGGTTACTTTTCGCTTATAAGAAAAAGAAAATAATAACAATAAAAAAATAGAGTTTAAAACAAATCAGGGGACATGCATTCCTTCTGATTTTCTTTTCTCTGTGCAAGTCACATAAATAATGGCAACACACAATTAGTGGACACACAGAAACTGTTTGACAACGTTTTTATATGCATATTTAAAACTCAGACAAGATTATACAAAGTTTTCAACATAAGTCAAATTAAATGCCTAAATTACTTAACCATAGACAATTATTAACTAGAAAAGCAGCTGTCCTGATCAAGGCGGGTTACTGTTAGCCCTTCAAAATTTGAAGTGTCTTGAAATCACTACACTTAGCTGAAAGGTCACCTTCTGAAAGCTTTTAGAAAGATACTGAGTATCAACAGCTTGTATAAATGGCAGTGGTGGTTGAGGAGACACAATTTTATGGTGAATGCTCAGCATCTTGCTCAATTAATACCTAAGTCTAGGACACTGATTCAGAAAACACTAAAACAGGCATTAAGGTCCATCTTTATTCATATTAGGCCTACTGCAAATGGTACCTCAGGCACGTGCTTGGGCTGATGTGACAGAAAAAGCCATGTACTTTTACTAGTTCTTAGGAGGGCAGAAAAAAAATCAGCTATTATCCTTGAAATCTTTTAAGAAACAGTTAAGGCATATCAATCTTAGATTCTCATAACATGTCTCTTGAACCAGTATCTAAAACTGCCTCACATTGATTTTTAGAAACTTTCAGCTTTATGTTGTTTGAAATTGAGCTACAGATTATAAATGGCAATTTTGTCAATCAAGATGCACTTCAGAAAACCTGCTTTTGGCATGTGATGTACAATTCAGACACAAGTAAAAGAGTAAAGGGAAAAGAGAAGATTCAAGTGTATTAAACATTGGTTTTCTGTTTACGAAATGGAGAGAGAAAGCAATATGACTATTTTATGTCTGATCGATTACTACCTTGCCTAGTAAATAAAGCCAGCATATCAGAGCAGGTTTATGAATGAGCCTGTGCTTTTATATGACACAATATTATCTTGTAACATAAGTTTTTGGATAACAGACCAAGGCTTTTGTTCAGAATGGGCTTCAGCTTCTTTTGTAATATGCACATATTTCTTCAAACTGCATTTCTGTTCAGTGTCACCTGCATGCAGAAAAGTTTGCAATTACAGTTCCATATCACATGAGAACACAGCCTGTACACAGAGAAAAACATCTATTCTCTGATATATGGAGCCAACAAGGAAGGTGCCTGCAAAGATGTACACCCATGTGAATAAACAGAGCTGCACTGATTTACACCAGCTGAGTCCCAGCACATTTTTTCCAATGTATTGCCTGCAACCACCCTCTCAAAGGCCAGAGCTGAGCCTTTGCTCAATGCTCCTTTATAGTTATAGCTCATTTCTCATTCAGCAACTGAAATATGACAGATACTAAAGAAACATTCTGATTCCAAAGAAATCTACAAAACCATTTTTTCTCCACTGAACAATGTCTTAATTTGTTTTCTTTTTCTGATAGCAAATTACTCTTCACATTTTGCATTACCAAGCTGCCAATAAGCCAAGCTCTTGCAATCCCAGCCATGCTCAGGGTTTTGCTCAGAGTCAGCCGACTGGATGAAAACATCTCACAAGCAGAAGATGACACCTACATGCATCAGGTTGAGTGACTGGCTGGCCTGACATCCAACCAGCCCTTGAAAGTCAAGGATGGGGGTCACACATTCATTTATTATTTCATCTCCTTCTCTTCCCTCCCACTACCAGCTGGTAGTTGCCCCAGAAAGTGTCCATCACATGCTGCTGGGAATTTTTAAGACTTTAAAGATGGAGGAATAGGAGGCTACATGTCTTCTTTCCTAAAAGAACTGTTAACAGAGTGTGAGATATAACTTCAGTATTTTTAAAGCCTCCTTTACTGAGACACATAGGCAATATTCTTCAAGAAAGTTTCCTACACATTTACAAGATTGCTATTTTTAAATCCTAAGCTTAGTTTGTTTACCCAATACCATATGGGTTTAAAGATGTAACACAAAGAACAACACAGACTATGGCTACTCAGACATGATAAGGATGGGAGTTCTTTGTAAGAGGTAAAAGCGAATTGGCAGCAAGTACCTTGTGCCCTGTAATAAGGGAAAAATACTACATGTGCAGGGATATAGAAGACAATATAGTGTAGTCAGAGAGCTAAAACTGAGCTGAAACTTCTTAAAAATCCTTTCTGAAGCATTAATACATAGAAGATTTACCTTGTTTTTTAAGGATAATTTTAAAGTTTAATTCACCTCATACTCGCCTAGTTTAGAATTACTTTCATGTGAAGTTTGGCATAAGACATAAAGCCCAGAAAGGAGCCTTGTAAAAGTTGTATCAGTGCAAAACTTGCAGGCAACTGCAGTGAAATCCTGAATAAGTGCTAACAATTTAAAAAAGAAGACCCACAGGTAATGAAGCCTGCTATTTATTTAATTAATTTCAGTGGTGCTGAAATGACATATTTTTCATATTGCTATAATAAAGCAAAGCAGAGGTAAATTCATTAGCAGGATATAATACATTACTCTTCTCTCATTCTACTTACATGCTGTGTTATAGAAGACAAAACTCAGCAGTCAGGCTTCTACTTAATTGGTTTCAAAAAAACCCCTCATTTCCTCATGAAGTCATTGGTGGGAGGAAAATGGAGAGAGATGGGAGGAAAACACAAGCTGTTAATAGAAAACATTCCCCCTCTAAGCAAGAGATGTCTGTTTTACAAAAGTGAAGACTTTTCCTCCAACCAGATTCATCACTTGCAACATATAAGGCACCACAGATACCATGCCTTCACAAAATAAAGTTTCAGCTCAGGTCCATCCTCACAAATACCTCTACTCCACCAGAGATGAATAAGATGTATTTCAGAGCCAAAGTATTTACCAAGTGACAGAAAAACATGTATTGAATAATGAAACAGGAATAAAAGATCAATAAATTTGACTAAATACCTCATTACACAGGTGAACTTCAAAACCCCATATTTAAAAATACTCCTCCCTTGGGTTTAGCACCACTGGCTTCCCAAAAGATGTCTTTAACTCTGTGTACCAGAAAGCACTGTTCCTTTGGGTCTGCATAAGCTTAACTGAAAGTGAGGCCTCTTAAAACCTATTATTTCAGGCTTCAGAGGATGTCAACGACATGAAGCAAACCTTCAGGTATAGAACCAGAGGGAGAAAGCTCCACAGCTTCACAAATGCCTGTTAACACTAGAGTCATGGAAAAAACACTATTAGGCTGTGTTACATGATACAAGACACTTCAGGCACGTATTCATATATATATTTTTATATATATATATATATATATATGAAAAATATTGGAAGCCTTTTAAATCTTCAGTTACATAGGTAATACTTACATTCTCATTTAAAAGGAAAAAGCCATTTTTCATAGCTATCTGAAATTGCAAACTCTTGCAAGTCTTTGCTGTAGAGCTCTACGCAGAAAGTTCACATCTCTGGCATCACCCTTTGGCATACCAGGCTGCTGGGCTCAACGAATGGATATTGTTCTCTTTTAATTACTTTTTAATACTGTGTGTTATGGCACCCAACAGAGCAACAGCATCCAATGCCAGAGAGCAGTCCTCAGGTTTTTGCAATATGCATGTCAGGAAAGACAGGAGATTCAGGCTGCCAACACCCACTCCTGCTGTGCCACGTTACCTGTAGCATGAGGCTCCTGCGGCTCACACGCATCCCGCACCCGTGTTTGTGGAGTGAATGCCCATTTAAAGATAAAACAGCATTTAAATGCTGTTGTCCTGCCTGTGCAGAAATCTACAAAGTATCAGGAGAACTCTTTGTACATGATTCTTGCAGCAAAATGTAATTTTCAGTGTAGGTGGCTCCAAGACTAAAGTTCAGCCAATGCACAGATTATTCCTTTATTGGGAAAGCCTCAGAGCCCTGGGAGGAATATTCACTTTGATCTATAGTGGCTCTCAGAAACCTCGCATAAAGTGGAAAAGACAGAAATACTTTCCCACTTAAAATCTCTCCAGAAGAAAAATCAGGCCAGTACAAGAAATTCAACTCTGATCTGGTCTGAATCTGTTAATAACAGCAAGTATAAAAGCACATCCTTAAATCAAAATCAGAGCTGTAACTAAGCTGGTACCTTCAGTGCAGCAGGGCATGCACAGTGTCCTCCACGCAATCAGCTTTAACACTCAACTAATTCATGCTGATCATCACCACATCCAAGGAACTGTCAGTTCTCCCCAGTACAGGGCTATCTTGAAGGCATTTGGTGCAGCTTTTACTTCTAGACATAATTAAAGCTTATTTACAATGGCAGGTTCTCCTTGATACAGAAAACCTCAAAGTTTGCAACTAGAGAAATATACATTAACAAATGATCAAAAGCAATTAACTACTGATAAAGGTCTTAGCTACTCCATATGAGAGGCCAAATGATATTCCAAAGTTTGTGTAGTTTTATTTTCATTCAGCAGATTGACTCACGTATTTTTTCCTATTCCCATGGTTTTACTTATCAGTATGTACTTGATCAAAACTTCATCCTGTCTTGCATACATCTTACAAGACTAAATAGAAATGCTGAGATTACTGTATCAGGTTATTGGTCCATCAGACCTAGCACCTTGCAACAAAACCTGAAGGTGCTTGCCTCAGAGAATGGCTAAACCATTTGCTGGATCTTCTCAGTTGTGCTGGAAATGATGATGATACATCACTAGTTTGATTCTTTGAGGCTAAAGACTTGTTAGCTCTTACAGACTCTTATTACTCTTTTCTCTTTTATTTTCTATGATGCAGTGCTATGCAGAAAGTAACCTCAGTTCCAATATGCAGGAAAGAATAGGAGTAAAGATGTAATAGTATACTGATTAAACCAAATCATCTCTGCGTTAAGACATTTTATTCACTGTTAAACCTCTTTGAAAAAGCAACCTATTTATAAACGTTATTTCCATTTTACTTGGTAAGTACAGGTTTTTTTAAAAAATAGGTTATTCAAACCTTTAAGTATAGGTGGGACAAATAATTCATATTTCCATTGGTCAGATCCAAAGTGCAACAATAGCAACTTGCAGCTTGGTCATTCATCAACATCTCTAAGTGCTGGTCCAATTCTGAGAACAGATCCTGGTTTATAAACCCTTGCTATTTTATCAAGGTCTATTGCAGTAATAGACCCTGAGAATGCTTATTACAAACAATTACTGTAACAGAAATGGAGAACCAGTGCATATTACATTTAAAAACCTACAAATGTTTAAAACAATAAAAGTCAGGAAACACATGCTTAAAAAGAAAATTTCTTGAAACTGAAAGATCAAACTCCATTCTTAACCTACTATACACAATCAATTAGGTCATTATTAAACATAAATAAACATGAATCATAATAAGGAAGAAATGTGTGGGGTTGCATCTGCTCTTGCTATGGCAGGTACGTGAAGAATGCCAATGGTAGAGATATGCAAAAGCATTTAGAGAATATCTTTGACTTCCACTTGATAATCACTGAGACAGCCTTTATATGATGTATTTTAATTTCATTTATATAATAATGGGAAATTATACAATAGGAAATCAAACAGCCACTTGAGAATTTTAAACTGTTATTCACATTAGATGTTGTTCATTTTTCCTGACTGCTATTTCTTAGCATTTTGTGACTTCCCTCCTACCACGTAACTGATTCCCTAAAGGCCTCAAGCTGCAACCTGGACTCCTAGTACTATGGATGTGTAGCTATGACTAATTACAATGGCAATGGATACGACATGATTAATACACCTTTTGTTTTAAGTTGTGTAATTGGGAAGAGCACTACAGAACAAAAGAGTGTGAAGGTGTGCTGTACTTCACACCATTTTCAGAAGACTACCCTTTGTTACAAGAAAACCATCACTGTTGGATGTTGAAAATGTGAACTATGGGATGGCTTTGTGGAAAAGTCTTTTATTGGTTAATCTGCTCGCTGTGTGGGAATTAATTGTATTAGTTATCTCGTGTAACAACCTGATTAATTTTGTTTTTCAGCGCTATTAACTACCAAACTATACATGATTCACTGGAGAATGAACGAATTTAATCCTTGTGTTCAAATACAAAACCAAACAAGAATAATCCTTTGTTTTATAACTTTTAAACAGATAACTTAAATTCTTAATGATGCTTAGTGTACATTAGGAAGGCACTCACTGAAACTATTTAGCTAATGGTAACTAGACACTTCCATTAGAAAGCCTAATTAATTTGGATTTTAAAATTATCTCTGATTTACAACAGACCATAAAGCTACCCAGTCCAAAATTGTATCTTTTTATCTGAATGCTTGCAAAAGATCAAATTGAAGAAATAGTATCAATAAATTATCCCTTGTTATTTCAACACTGTTCTCAATATTTGCAGCTGTAGTTTTAAAACAGAATTTTAAAAAACTGGCAGGCCTCAAAACTCATCCTGGGGTGTATTTATCTTGGCATTTTAATACACAAATAACTGTGATGATAGGGAAAAGAAAATATGAATATACAGAACGTATACACAAATAGATTTATAGGATATACCTGTGACTACTGCCTTTTGTGCTATCCTATGATCTCATATGATGCAGTGAAAAAAGGCTCCATTAAAGGGAGCGCTGATTTCTGCTGTTAGAACTCAATTTCCATAGCAAAAACACTCACTAAAATTCTACCACAATAAATGAGATGAAGCCCCAAAGAGGAACGTATTGTTTTCAAAATTTCACATTCTATAAATAAAGAGGAAATTTAATCTCGATAAATGAGAAGCCTAATTTAAGAGAGCAAACCCCTAAAACTGGTGCAGAAGTTGCTAGCTTAAAATACACAAGCTGGCAAACAAACAAAGCAATGAGACACATCATAGGAGCTGCTCAGTATTGCTGCTCCTTGTGTACATTGTGACACAGCCATTTTTCCACAGCAAAGAATTTTCAGGATATTAGCCAAGAGGCAGAATAACAAAATATTTTACATAAAATGAGATATTTTTATATCACAGTCAAATAAGGTCTTGGTTTAGAGAGATATTTTTTCTGAGTCACTCCTAAAAGCAGTTTCTAAATTCTCTGATGTCCTCAAGAAAAAGATATAGTAACAGCAAGTCTAAGTAAAATAAAGAATGTAACTTTTATAAAAACATCGTGAAAGACTTTATCTCCCTCCCCCTGCATTTGAAATATATGCTACTAACACAACAACCTTTCAAAGCAAGGGTGTGCTTATGGTTCCCTCTTAAATTTGTGATGAGAATCAAAAGAGATTGCCAGGTTGAGGGAAGAAGCTGCTCTTGCAATACTTTCCCTGATGGCCACCCCACCGCAGTACCAGGAGTCACCTTGGATACTACCTGGGTTAGCAGTGTCTTCCCTGAATAACAATAACAATAACATTACAATATTAGCATAATATTAATAAAACACCAACCAGACTCATCAGTTTTGATCAGTTTCAATGTATGGATGACAAACTAGCTGGGTTTCCATTACCTTACATTTGGAAAGCTTCTTTCCACAATTGTATAAAAACTTCCAAATAGATTATTTGGAAGAGACTAATTGAAAAAATTAGGATCTGAACTTACTACACAGTCTTCAAGAATATATAATGTAAACTGTATCTATCTTGTGGAATAGACTTCTGATCTTTGGCTCTATCAGTAATTTAATTCCTGATGCAAAGAAATATGTCAACATTGATCAATCAATCCTTTGTTGTCTTAGGCACATTACTTCAGCAATAAAGAACTCACCAGAAATATCCTTTCAAGTTGATCTTGAATGTCTTTCATTCCTGGAAAAGCAGCAACCCCTTGAATCATTTCTACAAAGATACAACCCACTCCCCTATAGAGGAAAAACAAACAAAACAAAGTATGTAACATTAGAGAGATTTCTTACAGTTTAAATGGCCAACAACAATGCTTTCGTATCCATCACCAGTATTTGAATAATATTTATTCATCTATTTTAAGAAACCAATGCAGCCTGAAGGATAAGCATGCATGTATACTGAAGTCCATGTCTATACATGAAGATTTCTCAGATGTTTGAAGGCGAGTATAGAGATAGCAGGAAGGTGGATGGTAGCTGTTGAGACCAATAAAGGTACAGCAGCTCTCTCTGTACGAGTGCTTCCCGAGCAGCATACTCATGCTCCCAAATAAATTCTGGGGATGTGGGAATGACAGGGAGAGCACCCTTGGGCGAAGCTGAATGGGGACAGGACCGCAGCATGGAGGCACACTGGAAGGGTTTGGCATGGGAAGAGACTCTAGAAAACAATGAGTAAAGAGGAAAAGGGCACTTGGCTGCTCACAGCCACTGAACTAAGCTACTGCTCTAATGCAGATGACCTCTGGGATGGGCTTGCTTGGGCTTTCCTTTCCCCTCTTCTAGCATAACAGAAGGAAGCCCAAACCCCATAGCTGTGGGGGTCTGCCGCACCCCATTCCCTTACCAAAAAATAATTTTAAGGAAAACATCCCACTTGGCTACCAACAGGATGCAGAATTTAATTAATATATTTTAAGTTGTTCAATTACATTTTCGTACATACATTTTTCTACAACTTCTGCATGCAAACACCTCCCTATGTTGGATAACTATATCTGTGTAAGCAACCACACTAAAAAAACCTGTACCCAAAACAACTGCCAATTCAATAATCCAAAATATACATCAAAATGAACCAAGAATTTGCAAAACTAAGTACAGTACCACCTCTTCCTGAAATTGTGACTTGTACTTCTGTGACAGAAAATCCAAGCAATAACCTCTAATTTAACTTTGTGTTTAGAAGTGAATTATTCAGAACGTAGTAATTACAGACCTTTTCATTGCCTATGTATCGTGATGATGCATTCAGAAAGTAGCATTTAATTTTAGGGATATGTGTGCATATATTGGTGAGGAAGTGGTTCTAGAATAAAACAACCTAATGAAAATAGATTGCATATTTTTGTTAAGGCCAGGGCTGAGTATTTATAGATACCACTTAACTAAGATTATCAGCAGCCAACCCAAGCTTTATTCATCTCTGAAGGCTTTGACCACTACTGAATAATGAAATAATTTTATGTTCCATGACAATGAGAGCTGATAGTCAGATTTGTTGAAGAAGAAAATTAAACATATATCACTATTTTCTAATTCTGTGTCTCAAAGCATTGATATATTTACTAAAGTTTCTCCTTAGGCACTGAAAAGTGGAGGAAAACTTTGGAAAGCACAGTTATTCTACAATGATTCAGGTGTTTATAAAAGAGAGTTTAAAATTTATGTCCCATATGCTTCTGCTGGTTACCAAATGAACTGAATTGATTAAACTGCCATTCATCATTTAGTCTGGTTAGTGCTTCATTAGGCACAGACAGGCACAATACATCTTAGTCAAATACTTATAAATAGTATCAGGATCTCGAGCAAGGAAAAATTCAAGATTTCAGTCAAAAGCCATTTATTCAAGATGAGAAATAAACCAACTGAATTTAGACTAAAGAAAACAGGATCAGAGTTCTATTCTTGCAACCAGAAAACAGACATTTGATCAAACCAGTGTATCATTTGAGAGCATGTGCTACCATTTCCAGAGAAACTTCAGCTAGCTGCTTGTAATGAAATGCTGCAAAGGCAACAGGAAGATTTGTGTAACCTAGTGCTCCATTTAGTCACAAGCTGAAGTGAGAGTGTAACAGTACTGGAATTAAATAAAATAATTTTAAAAATCCAAAGGTTATTAAAAACATCAAGGAGAGAAACATAAACAGCCTTCAAGGTTTGAGCTGGAGGACTGCTGTTCCCTTTGGCCCACTTGAAAATTAGGCTCTAGGCTTGGTTGCAAAGCTTATGGTGTTCAGCCCATTGAAGAATAAGTCCATAGAAAGAAAAGAATAAATTAACACTAAAAAAATATTAAAAATAAATAAATAAAACACACACACACACAAAAGCCATAATAGCGCATAAAAGCTTCAAGATGACTGGATGGTATTTTAGATGCCTTAGCGGTGTCAGTGAATTTCAGGCTCACAGCAAGTGAGTATATAATACGATCCTTGAATCACAAACCGTAAGAGCACAGACACTGAACGTGAAAATAAATAAATCCTCTACAAGGTCTCAAAAGTTTGTCTTGTTTTTTCAGACCTCACAAACAAAGAGATTAGAGAGATTTTTGAGAAAGCAAAAATTATTTTCATGCCAAAAGAACTAGTTTGTAAGGAAATATTAAGAAAACTATGTCAGTCTTGGCTACAAGAAAACACAAGGGACAGGCAGAACGTGATAACTCTGTATTTAAAATTATGCAAAATGAAGGACAAGGAAGAACTGATTAGGATTTTAATAGTTCACAGAACTGTAGGTAGATCTAAGGTAGTATAACTGCAAATAGCAGAATGCCTTTAGGAAATAAAAATTTTAGGGTGAGTGTTAGACAGATACAATGGTGCTACACCTCAGCCTCCCAATGGATTGAAGCTCCATAGTTACAGTCATGTAAAACTAGACAAGCTGAAACACTTAATATTCTTCAGGGAACAGAGTTACATTAACAGCAGGGTGGATCAGATGATCTCACAGATCACTCCCATCTCTAGTTTCTATGATGCAAACATTACTTCTTGAAATATGAAATACAACCAATTAACTTGGCTTTAATGTTCACGCATCTCCAAGAATATGTTATTTATGTATAATTTGTGCACACTCATCAGAAAATGCCATTTTCAGGCAGAACTTGGGAAATAATTTGCGACAAAAGACCATTAGCCTAACATATTTCAGTGTGTTCGATTCAGATTTTCCTACTATCTTTACAGGACTTCTGATTTTGAATAAATAAGCCAAATGCTGTGACTTCATTAAGAGATCTTTCCAATGGAACAGCATAGAATAACCTCACAAAGTAAAAGTGACAGCCATTTAGTGTGGAAATGGGTGGCTTACCCTCTCTGATGACAAAAAGTGTGACTAAACCTATTGATGTATTGATGAGACCATATGTGGCCATACCATCTAATATTGCTGTTCTATTGTTCTCCTTAATTTTCTGGGACTCTGGCTGTGACCATACAGACTTCTAGGGAGTAAGAGTTAATAGCACAGCTAAATGAGTTCCTCTTGCATTTGAATTGACATAGTAAATGAGCCTGTAAAAATTATGTTGGATGCTTCAGGAAACTGCATTTTTTTTCATCTGCACAGCTTTTGTGATTCAAGAGTGTATTCCCTGAAAATTAACTTGCTTACTGGTGGCTTGGCTTTGTATTTTTTGTTTAAGAATTCACATTTCTGTCTCTGTGTAAAAAAGATCCTTACTGCAACAAGAAGAATGTCCAGCCTATCCGTACTTGAATACAGCAAAAAAACAAAAACAAAACCAACCAAACAAAAGCTTTGATGAGGCACAATCTATAAACTATTATTAGGGTTGTTTCCTTCAGTTAATATTCTGATTTTTCTCTTGATGGATCCATAAAAGAGACTACAGACACATTCTGAAATGAGTTATTTTCAAAGCAGGCTTTAGTTTATACCTAAATCAATATTATAGAAGCCTATATGCTTATTATGTATCTTTTAAATGTCCTGAACGGATCTGCTTTCCAGCAGGCTCAGTACAAGTGATAACATTCAGCATGTTCTTTATAGTGAAGGCCTATGCTGGATCTACACAGAAAGTTTCTATCTGGTCATGAAGCCTGTTTTCAGCATGCAGGATTGGGCTTCAGAGGGGCAAGGCTTTTATGAAAACTAAGGAATTGCTTCCAGTAAACTTCCTGGTGAGATTTCTGAAATTCAGAGCAAAAGTAGAGTTTTCACTGAAGTTTCCCAAACTACATGCAGTTTGTACTGCTAAATATATCAGAATTTAGACAAAAATAAAATACACGCCCCCTCTCAAAACTCAACTACTTGTGTTTTTATGAATTTGTCACTAAGATGTAATACTGGAATCTCTTCCATAAAATCCACTATTGATATGCAACATGTTGAAAGGGGACAGAGATTTCTATCTTGTCTGATTTATCCAGGAACAAAGTATGTTCCTATATAATCCTGAACAGAACTACAAAAACAAATTTTGGGGGAAAGGAAGGAAAAGCAAGGGGCTTTCGTCTTCTTAATTGACTAAAATCTGATCTAATTCTGAAGTGCCAGAATACCCATAAATGGTGAACTTGATTGTAATTTGTCTTTCATTATGCTCCACTTTAATATGTGAAAAGTAACATATGATGGGACGTACAGTCTGATCAATGAACAGGGGCAATAAGGCAAACAGATGACAGTTCTCACATGAGAAGTAATGACTGAAGCAAAATTTGCCTTCCATGATGACAAAGAACATTAAAATTTCTACAAAAAGCAGATGCAATGAATGAAAAATAATTTACTTGAAAGTATGATAGTTCAATGCTTCAGTCTTGAAGCAATTGTAACTGCAAGTGAATAGAGTGCTCATGTTCTTGCCTCTGTCATTGAATTACCTAGAAATAAAAGCTCCAGAAATTTGTCTTGCAACCCAACTCTCTGTAGCAATGCTCAGTTTCTACATTAAGAAATATTATATCCATGAAGGACTAAAATGTATATGAACTCTTTTTGCAAGAATCTTTCTATTAGACTCACTTATTCTGTAAAAGCGGAAGGCAAAAAAAGCTCAAGAAAATAATCTTCAAACTTGAGCAACATTTGGCCATGAGTTATTTTCCTGTTGCGTGTGTTCTTCCTGGTTGTCTCTTCTAGATCCAGCTACCTTTATAAGGTACTTTCCCAACACACATAAAACATATTTCTAGCAGTGGAGCAGCAATAGTAAATCTAATGTTTCAAACAGATAAAATATATTTCTATAAACAAACAGAAATGCCCTTCCAATAGTTACAGTTTTCTCACACGTGGTGTTTCTATGAATTCAACCCTGTGAGAATTTCTCCAATCAAAAGCTAATTTAGCTGAAAAAAACTTTTGAAGAACTCACTGACAAGTGAATTTTAATTAACAATACCTTGACAGTTATTGCAATAGCCTCACCTTAATATCCTAATCCTACAGATTAGCATTTCTTGGGACTGGAAGTCATAATCATAAAGAACATCAAGGGCAAAAGAACTAATCTACCCTACGCTGTTTTCTCTCTCAGGCCCCAAGCAGCCTTTCTTCAGGGTGTACTGGGACTCCTGCTCTTGGATCTTTCACTGCAAACTGTTTACAGCAGATACAGGATAAAGATGCCTTTGTAATGTCCCCTGTGTAAAAACATAATTTGGTGCACCTGTGTCTAAGATAAGATCAGTTTTATTTAATAAATATCTTAATTACAGTCATAGGTCTTCATTGGTAAATTATTAATGAAAACATGCATGGAGATACAGTGAACACCCAAATCTGCACTCAGAGCAGGTTATGTGTAGAAAGTGGCATATTCCTGAAAAATACCATTTATTTTTCTAACAATAGGATAGACTGAAAAACTCCACAAGAAGAGCTTTCCCCAAATTAAGAACAAAATTGAAATCATGCATACCAATCCAGATGTTACAAAGTTAAATAACAGTGTTTTAATAAGCAATTTCATAACATTTGACTGGCTCAGTTTTAAGTGATTTCTTCCACAGCACTAATCATAGCTGATGTTAGTTAATAAAAGTGAATTTAAAATACATCACGGCCTATAAGTTCTTAAGTTACCTGAAATGTAAATAAGAGTGTATTTTTTAAAAGGAAAACAACAGGATATGCAAAAAAAAAAAAAAAGCCAGCTGCTAGCAAACACAGTTTAAAGCCAGCTGTACTTCAAAATAAAATATCCCTTGTGACTTCCTGATGTAAGCAACCCAGATGTAGCAGTACATTACCAGAATGAAAAAGGATTTATTAGTCTGTTTAAATTGCTTCATTTACAAATACTGTATTCTTCCTGTAAGGAACAAATAGGTTCATTTGGGCATTTTTTTCCCCCTATGTTTCTGTGTTACTTATATATGGGTTTTAGCAATTCATAAACCCTTTATGTATTGAAGCTTATTTTGCCCACATTGACTTTCAAAGGACTGTAAAATTCAAGGATTGGGATAAGTTACACCAGAGGCAATGCAAAGCCATTTTCTTAGCTACTAGTAAGTCCTCATCAAGAGGAGAATGAAAAAAAAAAAATAAAATCAAAGGTTATCACAAATCTTTTATGCAGTCTTGGGTAGTATAATATATTCTCATGATGGGGCTGTATCAAATGCTGTCAGCACTAAATCACAAAGCCCACTGCATTGATTTCCACCACCAGCCTGACACCACTAATGCATGTATGTCTTCATTAATATTATTTTATTGCCTTTGGCTATTTAAAAAAAGAATGCAGGAGAATGTAAAACTGCATGTGGATCATTAGCTTCTAGTTACTATCCTAATGCCCTACACCAGCAAGTGAAGTGTAAAAATAGCCTGCAGCCTCCACCACCTGCTTCCCAGACACTGTCCAGTGGTTAATACTTGGACTCCTTTTTCATGCAGCTGGTCTTCTACTCAGTAGGAGCCCCACTTTCTATTCCTGGGGAACCAGCATGAAATGTCATTTATCATGGTTATAGCAAAGGTCCTCCGTTTTTTTTTTTCCTAAGTGGAAGAAACAGCTGTGCTTTCTACCTCAACGTTATTTAAATATTTAGTGAAGTGGCTGCCTAGTTTTGTCATCATGTAGATCATCAATAAGGACACAGGAGAGCACACATGATCTGCCATAAGGCCATAATGCCAGTAATTGCATAAAAATGCTAATGCTACAAACACACTTTAGATAACAAATTACCAAATTACCTTGGAATCTGATGGTAGGTGGGTTTGTCTGCCTCTCCCTCCTACTCTGGGAAGACACTAAGTGGTTTTAACGTAATTATGGCCCAGCCATGTACAACCGTTGGATAAATAAAGCCCCAAGCCTGCCTGTGTTCCAGCAGGGCTCACTGTTGGACGTGCCAAATCAGCATAAGTGACCTTAACATGCAACTACACCTCTCACAATCAAACTGGAAGCACTCAGACAACCCAGCAAAGCGGAGAAGCAAAAACCTAAAGCTTTTCTGTCACATACAATATACACTTGCTCTAATTTGACTTCTGATGTGGCAGTAGCTGAGCCTCTACATAAATTCCTGCCATGTGAAAGAAACCATATTACTAAGGCTTTTTTTTAAGCTTTTCATAGTTCTTCAGTTTGTACAGGGCAGTAAAAATTAATGTTATAAATCTAGTACAAGAGTAGTATGACATAGTTTTTCATTTGAAACAAAACTCGCCACATCTATCCCTGAGCAAATGGATCTTTTTATGCTCTGTACAAGAGGACATAATTCATCATTATCATTGAAGATGTAACTGTGTTCTTCCTCAATACTCTTGCATCATTATGAAAGTCCTGACAAAAACATGACCTGGATTGCTGAAGTGGCATTTTAAGTCCTTCCTTGGTCTTCTCTGCTGTTCATGTAATTTTGAATACAAACATGATTATGAAGGGAATGCTCAGTCTGCAATTAAAATTGATTTTAAATGCTTCTATTAGCTGTATGGGTTAATTTGATCTCTGACACAGTAACATCACATAGCAGGACTATACTTTTACTAAAATCATTATTGGGAGGAATGTAAAAAGTACTGGGTTTAAGATTTATTAAACTTTTAAGCAAATAATTTTTCTTTGCGGAAAAAGTTTCAGTGAGAATCAAATATGTCATAAAATCCTTTGTTCAGTTAAAAAAGATCAACCAAAAAACCCATTAATATAGAAGTGCAATTATTTTTTAACTGGTAAATGTTAAAAAAATTCCAATGTATGTTTTGACTAAAAAAAGTATTTTAGAGGATTTCTTGAGCAGTTTGGTTTCCACATATTGTCTCATTCTCTTTGTACTTTACAAATTTGGACATGTATGTACATATGTACACGAAGGTGTGGAACTCACAAGAATTGAACACACATAGACCGAACTATAAGAAGATGAGCAGAAAGAACTATTTATGCCACCCCCCGATGCAGTTGTGCTGCCTCACCCCAAGCAAGCCAAGCTTCTTGCTGAGAGTGTCAGAGGTGTATCTGGGAAAAGAGGTGACTGCAAAATGTCAAAAGCAGATGGGATGCAGAGATTGAATAGAGGCTGTGAAGACACCAGGTCGAACCTGATCTTTGGGACATCACGGCAGTTTTAGGGTAGATGAGAAGCTGAGATGCTGGAGGAAACTCTTTTAGATACGTGAGGTGAAGAATGTTTCGAAGAAAAGCAGACAGCTGATACAGAAGATGCTGCCTTTGCCTATCTGGTGCAGTTGCTAGATCACAACATTCACATTTGGAGACATTTGTTCACTCTCCCTTTTCCTGCCTCTTGGTTCACATTCTGCTACAAGTCAAGGAACTACAACAGCCAGAGGTCCAGTTATATCAAACACTCTCTTCAGAATTAGATATTGCAGTATTTATACTCAGTAACCCCATCAAGTGAAACAATCCTGCAGTGTCTCACTCCTGCCCCCAGCAGTCAGGTCTTAACAGCACTGCAGGGAAAACCTACTTGAGATTTTCAGGAAAACATTGCTTTTCCTCCCACATTCTCTGATCTCAGCTACAGGACTAAACACAACATAGTCATGCTTACTTCCCATCCTCAGCAAAAAAAAAATTCCTGTTAGGTCATCAGTTTCAGTACTGTGCTCCAAGATTACCTTGGTAAATATTTTTCACTCACTGTATGAAAACAGAGTCCTTTTTACCTTATCTTACAGTTACCTCTAGATTTTAACATCAGCATAATTCTAAATTTAGGATGCCTGTATTAAAGAAAAATATTTCAGCAAACTGCAAAAAAAAATCATTATATTTTTCTGAAACTTGCTCAGTATATTTTTTTTCCTCGAATGAAATGAGTTGTATAGATTTAAAAAGTCAAATACACATTCAAAAAAAATGTAACATCTTCCACAGCATGAAATTGTCTTTGTAAGGAAAAATATTTCTTTACACATTTCTGTTTCTTGATTCAAAATTCATTGCTCCTCTTAACACAGTTAAGGCTCTTACTAATTACAGAATTTGTGCAGATTACAGAGATCCTGTGACTTCAGAATCTACAGGGGTAAATTAAGAACCTCCATCTTGGTTTCCAGCAGTCAAAAAAACAAATACCTCCTTTGTTCAACAAAGGGCTAAATGATGTTACCAAAAAAGAGCAACGTGCTCTATATTGTAAACATCAAACTGCCCTTTCAAACCTGCAGGTCTAAATAAAATCTGTAGGTTTGAAAGAAAACCATTCAGTGATGTGCCACACACTGATTTACTGCTGACAAGTACAGTAGATTAAGAACTGAGGGTGCATTCTCACATTCAGAGAATCTCGTATTTGTCCTTGCTACAGCTGGGCATGGAGAAAGTCTATTTTCTGAAAAACAAATACCATGTAATACCAAAGTATTACCACATTAAGACTATGAAAGTCAAGCAACAACAACTGAGTTTCTTGCAAAACACCAATGGTTCTTCTAGTGGTGTGTCAAGAGCAGGTACTAGCTGCCAACCAGCGGAGTAGCAGAAGGGGCTTCCATTAGGGAGATGCGGAGTGATCCACAAAGATACTCACACAAGTTTTTTGATCTGTGCCACTAATCTCACTATGTATTTGTTTTACACATCTAAAGCAAATCAGCGCTAAAGCGCCTACATAGACTCTTGAGTGAAGATGCTATACTTACCACATATCAAGGCAGGTGGAATACTCTGTGGATCCCAGAAGGACATCTGGAGGCCTGTACCATAGGGTTACCACTTCATTAGAATATGTATGGCTGGGAACTGATTTAGCTCTTGCAAGACCTGTGGGGTAAATACAAAGAAATTAATGAAAACAAAACAAAGTAACAGTTTGCTGTATAGTTAGGATCCTAAAAGGATATACGAACATGCACCACATAACATGATGGCATGTTGCAAGTATTTTTTTCTTCTAATAGTGGCTTAAGTTACTTAATGAAAGAACATGGTAGCATCTATCATTTAGTACCTGGCTTAACAGAGCTGTGAATATTATGAAGGAATAATATAATAAAAGATGTTTTTAATTACGACAATCACAGGCCCAGGAGAGATGCAAAGATGCATTGTGATATACCTAAATGAAAGACAAATAAACAAAGATTTCTATTTCTGTTAACTGCCCATCCTTAGACATCCACAGTCTTCCATTTCAGTGTTATTTAGAGAAAGGAAATGAGAAGAAAACTCCCAGACAAATAGTGCCGCAGATGAGGTTTGGTTTTTTAGGGGAGCCTAAGGAAACCTTCCACAGTTTACACTGCAAACACCAGTCTGCTTATTCAAGTTTATTTGAAAGCAGTAGACTCACCCACACATCACTATTCAAATAAATATTAATATTGCAGCAATACATCAGAAAATGGCACGTGCAAATTTCTCTCTCAGCAAACGTATATTGGCAATGTATCAAACTTGGCAGTAGAAATAATTTCAATGAAATCTGTGGCGTACTAAAGATATACTATTGACAATAATTAAGCTTGTCAGCTATTTGAAATAATTCACATTACTACAGAACCATAATCTATCTCATGTAAAACTGGAAAGGCTTTAGGAGAGACTCTCCTATGCTAAAGACAGAAGTAGAGAATACTTTTCTAATGGTTCCCCTACAGAAGCTTCCCTCCTCCAGGTAACAGAAAAAGATTTTCAGGGCTGTGGCAACTGTTCCTATCATGTGCCTGCAAACACTTTTCCCAAATAAGCTGCTCACTGTCTTGAGACCATCATCTCCCTCACTGGGAACACTGGACATGCACAAGTAGTGGAAATCAGAAGAACGCCCCATTGGAATTTCTTGTGTCTTCCTAAACAAAGAACTACTGATTTCCCTTTCGCAAAACAAATGAAATTACTAAAACAGAAGGTCATGGTTTAGACCTTACAGAAATCAAAGTCATACACTCGGAAAGAAACGTGCAACATGAGAATTCACATAAGAGTGCAGATGAGAGCCCTTTGCACCTTTATTCTGAGTACACTGGAGAAGCTAGTCAAGAACAGTTAATCTCAGTGAATACATCTCCATAGTAATGATGGCAAATCTTGCCAGTAGATCGCATTATCAGCTGATTATAGCTATTAGACCAGTGTAGGGGAATAATTTGACTTGTATGCCAGAATTTCTTCTAAAAAAAAATTACATTTCAAACATGAATAACCATTTTTATTTTAAGTTTTCAGACTTCCATCTCATGTTTGTGCACCTGGCCACCAGACTGACAAATAACTTCGCTCACACAGACAACTCAGTGCTGGCCAGTGCACTACAGCCCCACAGAGGCCAGAGGACTTGTCACGTCACACACTTGCAGCGCCTCAGCCTCCACATTAATGTTTTGCTTCTAGGAGGTCAGAAACCACAAAGCGTTCTCACTGGTGAATAATTCTTATTCCTAGCCCACAGAAACATTAACAAGTCTGAGTTTCTGAGCACCTATATCCTAGGTGACTTAACTGAAACAGTCGTCCCTGAGATTGTGGATATGGACCTGCTGTTATTGAGATAAATAAAACTTACGAAAAGATTTAAGAAGCCTGGATGGTGAATGGCCCCATCCTTCTTTGCCTGTCTGAGACTCCCTTTAGTCTTGCCTGAGGAACAATGAAACTATTTACTCCGTAATCTGCTGCCTAGCTTTGACAGGAGAAAAAGCACAGTCAGGCAGGGAAAAGGCATTTTTAAGAAGACAGGAACATCATGTGATTTTGGGAAAACTGTCAAATAACTTCAGAGCTTGTGGGGTGAAAAATGAACTCAGGTCTCCATGACATAAAGTTTTTGATCCACACACTCAAGAAATCTCCCAGGTAGAGAGTAATAAGTACCAAACTTGCCATACCAGAAATCATACTGCAAATAATACAATATCCATGCTTCCCTCCCAATTTCTGCCACTTTACTTGCCAGGATAGAGCTTTGCAAGTGCTACAGCCAGCCCAAGTACACCTTTCCTCCTCCTGCGTGACTGCTCACCATAAACTAGTCCTCCCATCCTGCTGGGACTGCTGCCCACCCTGTTTCCTCAGCCAGCTCTTTCTAGATCTCCTCCACCTCTATTCTATTCTAGGTTAAACAAAATCCAACCAATTTTCAAAGGATGGTCCTTTTTGGCTAAACTCAGCCTGTTGGTGAACTAAATATTTTTGTTTTATCTGCTCTTCACTTCCAAAACAACATGAAAGCCTTTGAGGTTAGATGCTGCATCTGGTTTCACAGTTATAAGAGGATCATTACTGGAATGGAGAAAGTTACGAAAAACCCCTTAATTTGTAAGAGCAAGATGAAGCCATACATTGGCATCAGACAGCATCACCAGGTTTAAAAGGTTTAAGGGTATAGGCCATATGTTTTGAATTGTGGCCAGTTGGTTTCCTAGTCAGGCACATACACTACTTTGGAGACTGAAGAAAGCAGGAGTGAACAACCCAGGGGAATGTTCACAAAGGCTAAAATTTGGCAGAGGAAAATCTGGCACAGTCCCTCTGTTCTGTCAGTCACTCCCCCTGTGCAGAACTGAAATGACTAACGCCTCAGAGAAGCTGCTTTGTCTTGGGCAGGGAGCAAAGTCTGCTTTTTCTGAATAACGCTCTGCATAAATAAGGCATTTGCAATTATGAACACTTTCACTCAAGGACTCAAAATTAATGTAAATGTCTCTCATCACACTTAAGGCATGGAAAAAATAACCTCATATTTCAGATATATTTACAGTTTTAAAATAACTGTATCAAAACATATATATGTGAAACACTAACAAGATACTGCATTTCTTGTTCTGATGCTCCAGATGTGAACAGATGACAGCTACCAGTTGGGTTTTTCTCAGATATCCTTCTGCAAGAAAATTTCCTACATATTTTGTACCCTTTTGCACATCCAAATATGCTTACTCATGCAAAATTTATTTAACCACATCCTTCAACTGAAAGAAAACTGAAGGGTAGGATTAATTAGCACAGCATGTTCGATCACTTTCTTTAAGGGTTCCCTGTCTGTTTCCATGGTTACACTACAGGAAGAGCGACAATCTCATTTCAAAAAGACTGAGCTTATGGGGGATCATCAAAACTTCAAACCTGAATGGCTAGTGTGCAGAAAATCCAGAAGATAAATGAAGAGATCACCAGGTGAGCACTCAATATTTACATATTGCCGCTTGAGCACTTTTTGGCCTGGGAAGGTGGTGGGAGGACCTCCTGACAGGCCATGAACTCCCTTCTGGTTCCTGTGTCTTCCGAAAGATAAAAGGTCAACATGTGTCCTGCTGTTGCAGCCTTATTTTGAAAGCAGGAAGCCAAGCATGAGGCCCAGTTATTAAAAGTCAGGTCGCGTCAGACCCACTGGGGAACTTGTGTGTAATTATGGGAAGAACAGACACTGTTTAATGTTCTCCAGGCACTCACTTCTATGGCGATTATTTATCCAAACAGAAAGAAGAAACTGTTCTGATACACTACATACTGCAAGGCTTGCACAACAGCATCTACCTGTGCTGTGACACAAAGCACAACTTGCTTTTAAGTCTTTCATTAAGCAACGGTTTGGGCTATCCTACAATGCCCTATATTTAAAATACAGGGTGAATGATCTATACCTATGTGTGTATGTATGTCTTTAACAGAGAAAACCTCCTGCTACCTCCTATTCTGAATTTAAAAAAAAAATCTATATATATTTAGAGATCTATTTCTTCCTTCCTTGGTAAACATAATTTTCTCTGCTTCATCTGCCTTCATCTTTTATCTCAGAGGTTGTATCTGATTTTACCTAGCATCAGTTATTAACAAAACACATTGCATATATCACTTTAATTTTTAAACTGTATTTGGCTTTCACAAGAGGCAATAGCTATAGCCAGACTCACGTCCTATTCAATATATGCACCTTTGGCTACATGAGCACAAATATTAATATTTGATATCTCTTTAGCTGCCAGAGAGCTTTCTAGTCAAGTTCACATGACAATCAGGAAGCCTTTGTTCACAGTGAATGTGATTCTGCAAATGAGAAAACCAGCCATGACTGCAAAAAAGAGGGCTTGCCAACCATGTGCATGGCTTCCTTTTCCACTGTATCTTATATATTTTGAGTTGATTACTATTTCAATTTAGATATAACAAGAAAGACCTCTAGCAAGGTATGCTGAAAAAAAAAGGGGGGGGGGGGCGCATTTTTTTTCTGCTGTTTTTCCTTGATTCAGATTATTTTCATTCTTCCTTTTTTAGCCTCCTGTTTATTTTAACAATTACCTAGAGTTTGAAGTAAACAGCTCATTAAAAACATAACTGTGATTCAGTAACAACACTAAATTATTGTTAATGTATTCTATTGTAGATCATGAACTGTCAACTTCACTTAACCCATTTACTCAGCTAGTTTTTTTCCAATAAAAGCGTATTTATTCAGTGAATACCTGAACCACAACAGTACAGGAGTGAAATGGGCAGAAACACAGACACTGCTTCAATGAAGCAGTCAGCTCTCTAGCCCAGAAGTCAGTTCTTAGCAATGAAAAGTGTCCTTCAGCCTTCAGGTCGTTTCACTGTTTACCTGAACACATCTGCCTCTAAGATGCTCACAGAGCATCTGAATTAAATTCCTATCATATAGGATAAATTAATTACAATATCATAGAATCATTTGGGTTAGAAAAGACATTTAAGATCATTGAGTCTACCACTAAACCATGTCCCTAAGCACCTCATCTACATGTCTTTTAAACACCTCCAGGGATGGTGACTCCACCACTTCCCTGGGCAGCCTGTTCCAATGCCTGACAACCCTTTCTGTGAAGAAGTTTTTCCTAATATCCAATTTAAAACTCCCCTGGAACAACTCGAGGCCACCTCCTCTCGTCCTATTGCTTCCTACATGGGAGAAGAGACCAATGTCCCCCATGCTACAACCTCCTTTCAGGTAGTTGTAGAGAGAGATAAGGTCTCCCCTCAGCCTCTTCTTCTCCAGGCTAAACAGCCCCAGTTCCCTCAGCTGCTCCTCATCAGACTCGTGCTCCAGACCTTATGTACAAGTCCCAATACAGCCACCAGATTATGGTAGTGACATTCTTTCATGAAAGTTACCAGTATCAGGGACAGCCTAATTAGGTTCCCCAATTAATATTCCAAAAATGTACTGGACTAATGACTAGTTGTCCAAACCAGAGTGCAGGAGTTAATCTCCAGGACACGGAGAGCAATAAGCAAAAGGCATGTGTGCCTCTCAGCCTGTTATTTCCAGCTGCATCAGTTGTTCTAATAAAATATTATCTTTTCCCTGCAAATCTTATCTCATATATGTCTTCAGACAATCACTTACAACAGCACAGACAGTAATTATTCTGGTCTATGAATAGGACTCAACTATCAATTTGACAAACACAAGTTACAGAGAGGGGAGATGCAGAAATACTTTTTCTCCTAACAGGAAGAATGACTCCAGCCCTCATAAAATGTGTTCTTCTTTTGTCAACAACTCCAGCATCACCTCTTTCGTCACCATCTCTGTTGTCTGCATTCTGAGCCTCCCAAGGGATCACAGGCAGTAGCAAAGTTGAATACAAGAAAGAACTCAGCTGTTGGTTTTATAGTAAAGATCTGTTTGATTAATTCAACTGAAAGTTATCTTAGCTATAAAGCTGTTTATTTCTCTGCTTTAATATCTTTATAAAAAAAGCCCACTAATGCTGAACATGCACCATGACTACAAAATTCATTCATTTTCTATTAGCAGAAAGGAACACACTAAAAATCCTGTTCCAATGAAAAAATGGTATGGAAGTACAAAAGAAATATACATTCCATTTTCAACACCATGAAAACATATCTATTCCCATGGTTTTCTGGGTCAGCATGAATATGTGCAAACTGCCTCTGCTGGTCTGGAAGCAGAAAAATAACACTGTGGACAGGAATAAAAATAAAAATTAAAAAAAACAAACACTGTAAACATACTCACAGACGCGAAAGCTAACGTAACTCAAGGACAGCAAGGAATTTCACATCAAAGACAATTTTTGCATTAGTGAAGATACATAGATTCATTCTAAGTATGGTATATGCACCCACGATACCTTAACAGTTGCCTGATTTGCTTTCCAGATTCTGGATTTTTACTCAATGATCCTCAGTTTGTTATCTCATTTAAAAAAAAAAAAAAGTATCTATAAGAAAATTATGTCGTCTATTCCTAACAATGTCCCAGCATGAACACACCACTTTGCTAATAGAGCTGTAAGAGAAAATGTCAGAATTACTCATTCCACAATGAAGTTATTAAGTTTGAAGCAAAGAGTTAACAATGGCTGAACAGATGGTTTTAAATTGGGAAGATCTGCAGAGCGCAGGGAGGAAGTATGAGAAAGAACAAACAGGCAGAAATTAATTCTCCACTGAAAATGAGAGGTAATGCATCTGTGGATACTTTAACATTCTCCAATAAAAGAGAGAAAACTGGGAAGCAGCTAAAATACTGGACAATTATGAGTTTAGAAGAGAACAGTAATTAAAATATATATATATATATATATATGTGAACTTTTAAGACATATGAGCAATGAACTTGCTGAAGACAAGAAAGGCAATGGACCACTTGCCTACACTTTTGAGGTATAAATGTTTCACTGTCATTAGGATTTCCCCCAAACAAATCAATTTAATTCAGAAAAAAAAAAAGGGGGGGGGGGGGGGGGGATCCAGGGGAAAAATGTTGTATGGAGACAAATGGAAAACTACAATGTCCAATTTGGTGAAATGCAATAGCCCATCAAGCACTGAGCATAGAAGTTAATAAGTTACTGCAGGCTAGTGCAGTAATAACAATTTAGCATGACCCCCATCTGCACAACTAAAAGCAGGACTTCAAGAGCCATTTTTTGATTACTCCATCTGGGTTTTAAGTAAAAATGAACCAAACCTTATCAATTGGTATCTTGATAACTTATCACTTGATAAAAGTGCAGTAGGTACTTGACATATTGTATGCGACAGGCTAAATACAACGTATTTGCAAAGAAATATGCTTGCTCTGTGCTGTGCAAGACTTTCTTTTTAAGAAAATCATCATGTAGACAAACTGCCTTCCCCTTCATTTGGGTGCTAATGGGACTGAACACACACCAGATTCAAGCCCATTGTACACGAGGCAGCAGTGCCACTTAAATCCTTCCAGTTTAATGTTTCATTAAATCTGACAGCTGAAGAACTGTTAAATAAGCACAATTTGGTGCTACTGTAGTGATTCACAGTCATCCAAATAGAAACACAAGAGCAAAGTTTCACCAGGAGTTTTATATTCAAACAACTAACCCCAGTTATTTACACTCAAGTAATTTTGTTTCTTAAATGATGGTACAACACTGGCAGTGACAAGGTGATGCCACAGCAAACACATACCACCCTCTCCATCTATTAATGGCAACCACTACTCAGTGCAATTAATCTGTGGAGTGCTGGAACACTGATCAAAGACGACAGTCACCTGACTACTGTGATGTCACTTTATGGAGTGATTTCCCATGGGATAGTCCTATTTTGCTGATCCCTCATTTCAAATCTAGAGCTAACGTATCTGGAGAAATTTGATTAAGAGAATACCTCAAGTCACAGTCAACTCGTAAAAACCTCATTGAATGCTTGGAAATATATTCACAAACAGATCACATTCCTGGAATGACTCTGGGACAGTAAATTCAAGAAGAACAGGGTTACTTGAAGAAGCAAGTATTTGAACAACACTGACATCTACAAACAAACAGCACTTCTGAAAAGCAGATCTAACAACTAGTTCCATTTCTAAATCAAACAACACTTCCACTTGCCATTACCCTGCAGGAGTGGAATTTGTGAATCTGAAAAACTGTCACCACATGGGTACTGAAACGATCAGTTCTTATAGCACAAGGTTTGACTTATGTATAAACCGCACAATTCCGCAACCACCAGGCACTGTACCCCTGGGCCTTGTGCTGCACAGCCAACGCAATTACACTTGATGTCCGCTGAGATGTCACCTGAGAACACACTTCTATGAGGCAGGTCACAGCTGCATTTGTTCTATTATCCAGCCTCGTCTTTTGAACCACGGCTGCCCTGCCCGGCACAAGCGGTTCTCTAGTGATCACAGAGTTTAATCCAGGCTGTTTCCAGTAGCCGAGACAGACTATTTATAGACAAGAGAAATACTCAGCTGATTTTTGGTACTGCTACAATCCATTATACTCTGCAGCTTCTGTCTTTCCTTAGCAGCTAAAACACTGTCTTGGCTGTTCTGCGGAATAACTCCAGTAGGTTTTGCATGTGCTATCACATTAGTACATACGGTCACATACCAGATAACACTCATAGCATCTAAAACCACATCTGAATGCACTGGCTTAAGTCAGAGAAAAATGATCTAAAAATATCAGTAGAGTACAGTACAAACATTGCTGCAAAAATGCAAAACTAATGCAGTTTTAAAACTTATTTTTCAGTTATTTCAAAGCTTTTAGAAACACATCAAAGAATAAAATAACTACAGAAAACTTCTACAGTAGATTTCACTACATTTTAAAGTGATTTTTCACTTTGCTTTCAAGTGTGAAACCGTTAAGGAAACCTGTGTAAGTACTGTTGCTTCTGTAAAGCAACATCATGAAGCAACATCTTACGACAGGAATCTCTGGAGACTCAGATTCACCCATTCAATTGAATCACTCCTCAAAACTTATTTAATGTATATGTCATCTTAAATTAGCTGAATCACAAATCTTAGAAGAAGAGTTTTATGTGAGAGAGATTCCAATAGGCTTAGGTCTAAACAATTGTTTGGCTTTACATCAGTAATCAGGCATCTGTATTCCTGCAGAGCCACCTAATAAGTTAATACAATTTTGTCACAGAAAAAGAAGAAATTAAAATAGTCAATTTCATTTTTCAAAAAGTTACATTAGAAGAACATTAAGGCTGTGCTTTAACATATGATTCTGGAAATATGTAGTTAAAAGCAAATGTTCCACACACTGCATCTTTAAAGTGATACTGAAACACTTAAACGCCCCTGTCAAGATGGCAAAATTGGAGCTATATGACCAAATCTAGTCTATTATGTACATATGTAAGCCTACTAAGTCAGTAGAGTTGCAGAAGCCTGTATTGTACCTGAACAAAACAAGTGAACACTTATTAGCACTGAAACTGAGCCATTCTTTCATCTGTTCTTTCTTTTAAGTTAAGGACCATGGATGTACTTCTCCATGCAATGCTTGATAAAAACTACTTGTAGATTGCAAGCAAAGGATCCCTAACAGTATTTTGACTACAGACAAAATACTACTGTCATATTATTAGTACCTTTGAAACATTTCATGTTTCATTTAAACAATTTACTATTTCACGTTTGTGTGCAGAGAAAATTGTAAGTGCAGGTGGGCACACCTCATTTAGCATCACATCCTGCAACCTCTGTAGCAAAGCTGGCGACAATCCTGAGCACTGTAAGACAGAATGGGCAAAGAACTGCCAAAGTTTCAAGAAGTTAATATTAGGCATTTGTGTTTATAAAGTACACTTCAGTGAGACACTTTTTTTTCTTATTACTTTTTTTTTTTTTCAAAAGTCTACAGACAGTTCACAGCTGAATCCAATTTCCAGCCTGCTTGAAGACTCCACAACTTAACATCAGTGATGACAGTATTGACATAAAAAGTTTTTCCCTTCTAGTACCTTGTACTTGGTATCTGCTTCTACAATCAAATCAACCCACTGCAACGAAATACATTCAGAAGCAAATATAGCCACAAGAGCAAATGTAACTCAAAAACTAATGTCCAAGTGACTTAAAAATTGCTATATTAAGAAGTATATGACTATGTTCATGGCTGTGGGTGGGAGTAAGAGATGACACACGAAAATTTTCTCCCTTATTTCAAATGACCACAGGAAAAAAAAACAGGCTATAATATCTGACATATCTAAGTAATATAAGCCATAAAAGCCAAAGGTGAGAAAGGGTCAGCTGACCATGGAAGGGACCTTGGGCACCATTAGCAAGGTGAAGATCTAACCAGCCATTCTCCAGACTGTGTAACACAGCAGCATTTCCCAACCACGCAAAGCCATTGTTAATGTTCCCACCTCACCCAGGTAAAAAGCGGCTTTTTTCTGATCTCCCACTTTTAATATTGGTAACTTTGTCTCTTTCAAACTGTAAGACCCAGAGGCAAAACTGGGTTATTTGTAACATACATAAGGTGGTTATGTGGAGTTAACGTTTATTTGTACAGCTCTTTGGAAATGTAAATCTCTGGAGAAGTGTTAAGTATGACTGAGACAAGCATTGACCGACCTCTTCTGGCTGTCATGAAGGCCAATTGCTGCAGGGGAAGTTTTCATATTAATGCAGGTAGACCCGCAAGTATGATGTTCATTTACATCAGTATGAATTTTGCATCTATAAAGATATTAATATATCCAGCACCTTGTCCTCCAGAAAGAATCGAAAAACCCTGAATAAATTATTAAAAATGAGCTAGATAAGAAGGGACTGTATTGCAGTAAGGCAAGGTTTTGAACTGTCTAGAGCAAAACAAACAATGGTATAAATCACAGAGCCATTGCTTCTTTAAAATGCTATCTCAATTACGGAATTATTTCATATCGTGTTAAATGACACATTGCTTTTAATGAACTGCCAGTCTCTGTTCATTATAATCTTTTTCTTTGCATATCAATATTTTTGTTCTGAGTTATGATGAATTCTTTCTTCTTTAATCCACACCTTTTTCTAGTTATCCTTTAATTTCCACATAGCTGATTACTTCCTATGTAAAATAAATCTGCATAACTATTAACAGACTAATGAAATTAAAATGATCTAAAATTTGTCATCATTTTCTCACTGTATAATACAGTAAGTTCTCTTAAATAAGGAAACATCAAACAGAACCATAATCAGACCAAGAAAGTAAAGACAGAGAATACTATGGGATCAACCAGGATGGCTATATTAGAAAGCTCTACCATCCCTGCTCATTGCAGAGGGCTTGAACTAGATGACCTTTAAAGGTCCCTTCCAACCAAAATCATTCTGTGATTCTATGACCACAGCTGTTTTTTTCCCCCATAATTGCTGTACCAGAAACAAGCAAAGAAGCTTCAGAACAAGAAAGTTTAAAGAAGGTTCGTTGTTTTAAATACAGGGGCTTGTAGCCATACTAGTTAAAAGGCTAAGGCTATAAAAGAAAGATGTGTAGGAAGAGGAGGTGTTCTCATATAAAACTGATAGGAGAACATGGTCACATGACTGATCAACGTTTTTTGCAATTAAAAAAAACCCTTGTTATTACTGCCCAGATTTTAAAACATCTACAGATTCATTGTGAGGGGTGGATCTCTCTTGTACAAACAGGGGATCACAGTTCTCCATGTTTTTTGTGTAATTACCATGTAACAGCCTGGTTAAAATTTAGATAGGGGACAAGAATATGACATGAATAAAATACATTACAAGAATAAAAAAATCATAATTGTGGTAATAATGCAAGATCACAGTCAGCATTGGGCTAGCTGTAGTACAGATGACATCTAAATCCCACGTTCTTCTTAAGAACACAACACTGAAACAGATTTTTCATCACAGTTGTTTTAATGGTGTCATAACCAACTTCCTTTATTGCCCTTAATGGATAATTAAGATGCTTTCCTCCTATTTAAGGCTCAATATCCCTCTAACTTGTAACAATGGGAAACTGGATTGAAACCTAGGTAATCTGAGATGTGTTTAACAGGGGACCCATTTAGTGAGTCACACCAATATCCAGATCCTCAATAATTTTTTTTTTAAAAGTCTTTATCGATTAGCCAATAATCCTACACAGTGCTTCTCAGTGGGAAGAGCTTAAGTTACAGCATCTACTTCAGTAATAGCTGAAAAGACTGGGATAGTTCAAGAATTTTAATTTCAACTGTTAAAGAGCTATCACGGACAAAACCTCAATGTGTGGCTCTAGTTTGTATTTAATATTTGTAGAGAGAAATTGAAGTCTTAGTTGAAAAAGGAACCTCACAGTTTTTGCAAATTGCTGTCTCCAGATAGTAAACCTATGTCAAATCTATTCTTCTGCCATAGACTATGAAACTCAATTTCTGTACATAAGGTATTCTTAAACTCTCACTATAGCAATTTTCTATATAGATTCATCTGATACCTCAATAAAACCATCAGATCTATGAAGCAAATTAGACGGAGGTCTACGATGAGGATGACAAACCAATCAGTATGGGAAGCAAGCATCTGCAGTGGCACTAGACCATGCGTTCTCTCCTACATCTTCACCTCTAAAACAATGCAGAGAGAAATTCTTCAGCCCAAATGCCAGAAAACAGATATACCCATTCACACTGCTGTTGCTTGAAGTTTCCTGCCACCTACGTATCTCCTGTCATTCTTCAGCGCAGATCTGGGCAAGACGAGAGAAAGTCGTGAGCACAGCATGTGAAGCCCTTGCTCCTGGGAGGGGAGGAGAAGGAGGCAGCTTCGGCTGCTCCCTAACAGCAACCAGTTATACTGTTAGAAACTAAGAAAGTGGAGAGAAAGCCTGTCACCCTGGGACAGCAAATAACTAACACAGCAGCCTGTCACGGATCTCTGGGTCCACAGTGCCCACGGCCTTCACAGCCTACAACTTTAATATTTCCTCCAAGAGAGAAAATTTGAAGGTCCCCTAGCAACCTATCAACTCCACCACTGAGCTCTGTCTTCCCTTCCTTGGAACAAGATAGCACGGGTGAAAGCAAGGCCTTTTTCCACAGACTCGACAGTATGCAAATGAGGTTATGCCAGGACAAATGCAGAGAATCTGCTCTGCTGCTCCAGGCCTCCAGCCCAGCTGGCACCACAAACAGCAGCATCGGCTTCTGCTCTCAATTGAAAACACTATATTTACAGTTCATTGCTGTCCTTTATAAAGACCTGCAAGCTAACTCAGGTTTGAGCAGTTTGGGTTTCACTTTCCAGGTTCCCACTTTTCTTTCAGTTTACTCACAACATCATCACTGATGTCATCTTCACTTCTTGATATTTAATATAAATAGATTACTCAAAGAAACCCATTACTGACCTTCCTGGGTGTTATGAGAACAAACTTTTCAGATTCTAAAGGCTGTTCTCAGAGGGGAACAGGCTGCACCTGGAGAAACATCAACTTCTCACATGTATATGGGAAAGAAATGTCTTTTTCTTTCTCTGTTCAATTCAAAATGGTGTTAGGGGATCTGTTGACCTACATTTAGGGTAAGGTGGTCCCATCTATAAGCAGCAGCCTCTGTTAAGAAAATCCCAGATAGCTTCCATGCTATCCCCAGCCCCAACAAGTCCTGCAGTGGAAGCCGGGGGACCCAGCTGTAGGTCAGTTGCTCTGGAAGCCACCGGGGCTGCTCCTACGTTCACCCCAAAACGCCGGCAGCTGCCACACCACGTGCCTCCAGCTCACATGAAGCCAGGAAGACCAGAGGGAGCCAGCCTGTACAACTAGAGAACCTTGGAAGAGTTCTGCAAACCAATTCATCAAGCATCACCAACAATGTAAAATACCAGCTCTTCAGGCACCACAACAACTCCTTATACCAGCATCTTCAAGAAATGATACTCTGTGGAGCATTTGCATAGAAAAACATAGCAGTTATCCATGCAAGCAATCTGTTATGCTATACAACCTTTCATATGGATCTTATATGGTACGTTATAAAGAAACATACCATATATTATGCTATACAACCTTTCATATGGATCTTATATGGTACATTATAAAGAAACTCCTTATGGGATTCTTACTGTGAAAAAGAACAATTTCTTTTTTTTTTTTTTTTTAAAGTTGACAACATAGCTTTAATCATTTTAACAGCAAACTATACAGCAATAGTTCTGTCCTTTGTGACATATCACTGACATGCTCCCCACAGAAAAATCTACATGGAAATTCATGGAAATATGCTTTTCTAATACTGAGCTGCAGTTTTAAACTGCAACTCCATCAAGTGTAATTCTCTTCATTACAAACCTCAAGCCTCTTTACTCCTGCTATCTATTATTAATCATCGTACATATCTAGAAGGATGCATGGTTCAGTCACACTTACTTGATTCTTTCTTTTACTACTTCACAGGGATCTATATTAACAAAACTCTGAAAGCTTAAGGTAGGACCTTCAACCATAATGCAGACCTCCTGCAGCTCCTTATTAATTCAAGGAGATCCTCAAAGACAACAAAAAGCTAACAGGAAAAGCTTCAGGGTCAGCATTATTTGGGAGAGTAAAGCAAAGACATTTCCATGAAGATTCTCATGCTGTTTTTCTCTTTGAAATCATATTTTGCACTTCTGCTTCTCAGATACCTGCACAGCCAGTCATGCACTATGTCTTGAAGTCATGGCACAGTGAAATGGTCAGTGTACACACTAAAAAGAGCAGCATCTCAATTAAAAATGTGACTAGCCCACAGCTGCTTGCACTTACAATAAAAGCACAGTTCAAAATAGAGACCAAATAGATCTCTAAACTTTTCATCCACCCTCTTTGTGCAGTTCATTTCTATTGCACGCCAAGCAGAAAAGACAAATGAGAAAGACAGCTGCAGGGAAGTTTCACAAACAAGCAATCCCCTGAAATACAATTCCCAGCAGCCAGTTCATCAGCTCATAGATAAAGCAGGACAGGGGCGTCATCAATAATTTGTCCAGTTTCTCTCACAGCCTCAGAAGTGCTACCACTGCCCCACATGCTAGTTAAATTTAAATGTTTAAGTTCTCTAGACCCATGCCCTGAGGATTTTCTCAATACATTGAAAGGTGATGTCAATGTGCCTACCTTCAAAAGCTATGTAAATGTTTTATCCAAAAATTTCTAATAACAAGTATAATGATGCATTTTCCAAACCAGAAAGCAGAAAATTATTCTAACTAAAGTATATATAAGAGTAACCATACCACAATCAGATTAAAGGTCCGTATTGCCCCGAAAGCATCAGAATATTAGGCTGTTAGTGGATGTTTTGAGACGGAGAATAAGAAACAAACACAAAAAAAGTAAATCCTTCGTGGCAAATCTCACATGGAAGGTGGGATCCACCTCCTACTTGATTATTATCAGCTACTTAGGGACTTTGTGCTGGAGTTTATTAAGTATGATAATCTGGATGCAAACATAACAAATCAAGCCAATCTTGATTTATACCACCATGCACAGTAGCTAAATGCCAATACCAAATCATGAAAACTCAAAACAAAACATAAAAAGCTCAGTCACAGAACCACACAAGGAGAATTTGCCTAGTCCAACCTGCCGGATTGCTCAAGGCTTTGTCCAGCCAGTGAAGCAAATGGAGATTTCACCACCTTTCTGGGCTGCTCCAACGCAAGTACTCTCAGAGTGAACATTTCCATCCTAATACTCAGTTCTGTTTCAACTTATGACCATTATCCCTCATTCTCCCACTGTGCACCTCAGTAAATGGCACCTTCCTGCTGTGCACCACCGTCTTGGTAATCCTTTCTTAGGTACAAGGAGACTGCAAAGATAGTAATTTCATTACAGAAGGCAATCCCAATGACCAAACATGATTTACCTCAATTAAAACTGGCAAACACTTTCTTCACATGTACAGGAATTACTTCCAAGCAGACTTGCTCCATCATTTTCCCAGGGATGGTGGTTGACAAACCTGCAGTACCCCAGACTTTCCTCCTTGCCCTTCTTGAAAATGAGTACAGCATTAACCATTATTTGGGACCTTCCCCAGTCTACACAGTCTTTCAAAGGTGATAGAGAGCAGCCTGACAATGACATCAGCCAGCTTTCCCAGTACCCTCAGGAGGCCTCCTGTCTGGACCCATGAACTTCCACAGGTCAAGATTTCTCAGAAGATCCCTAACTCTTCCACTTAGCCCTTTCCTCCATGAACCTCATCTCTGAGAACAAAAGCCTGCAAGATATTATTCATGAAGACCAGGACGAGGAAGTCATGGAGCACCTCAGCCTTATCAGAGTCTGTTGTGACTAAATCACCTGCCCCACTTTGCACTAGGCCTACATTTTTCTACACTTATTGCTTCTCTCCCTTACTCTTTTCCAGCATCTGATCTTTGCCTGCTCAACACTCCTCTTTCACCTAAAAACATTGTCCTCCCAGGTGTCTCAACCTCCTCACAGAGCTTCTGCTGCTTCCAACACCTCAGACCTTTCTGCTATGGCCAGTCAGAAGCATCCTCATGCAGTCAAATATTATATGCCTAGCAAAGCTTTTCTGTTCCTTTGGTGTTTTCATTTGTATTTGCTCCTAAAGGCTTTGGTACATATTTCTTAGAGGTTCAAAGAGACATTTTGAAAATAAGGGATCACTGAAATGGTATACAGCACTGGTTAGGTGTTCAATATGAATACAAATCACATATATGCTTAGATAACTATTTTGCTTACATTACTGATCACCTGATCACAACCAACTCTTGAAAAAAATAGATTCTTAGTGTTTGATCATTGAGTTTGTGCTCCTATCTGCAGCTGTACAGCCATTTGACACTGTTTATAGTTAATATAAATGCATTTATTTCCAGAAACTTACCTTGCTTTTAAAACTACGTGATGAATTTCCTAAACAAAGGCTCAAAGATTTTCTCTTTGTAAGTCAATACACATCCAAAGGCCAAATCAATGCATTTGTATACAGTGTAAAGAAAAGTTAAAGTGAAGAAATTACTGATCAAAGGCTAAGGAACAGCTATAAACCTCAGTCTGTGTGGTACCTAGCATTAAGCACACAGCTCTGTTCATTTAAGTTTGTAATTGTTTATGGTGTTACTCATTAAAGGTTTATATTACTTTATTTCTACTCAAGACAGACATATATGAGGGGGAAAACAAACAAACCCTTAGATAGCCAAATTCACGCCACTGGATCAAAAATAATTCTTGCACTTCATTTAATAAGAATTCCTAATATACTTTAATTTCCTCTGGAATTTTAATTAGATTTAAAAAAAGAATGCAGGAATGGAGTTCAAGGACTATTTTTCATAGCAATAATTATTCAAGATATAGTGTGCCCTGTTATATCTTCTCCAGAAAGCCATTTTTTTACAGCTCACCCATTTTTAATTTGACAAAGCCTCTACGTTCTGTTCTTCCTTTTCATTTGACCACTGAGTCTTCTCATAAACATTCATTTCCTAGCAGCTACAGCACAATGAACAGAAAAGCAAACCACCGTTCATCTGAACAAAGACACTCCCACACAGTGGAGTAGCTATGTCTGGGAGCCGTGCTGTAGAAAAACACATGCCCACGGTTATTCAAAGATTCCACTTCAGCTGCAGTGCAATGCACTGGCAGGCATGAATAGCCTTTCTTTTACCTTGTTTATGCAAGAGCTATGATCTACTGCAGTCCGCTTCTAAGTATTTGATATCTTACACTAAGGAGATTAAATAAGCCTGATGCCAAATGGAAAACTTTGGCCACATTGTTGATTTTTTGTAAACTCATGAAACCAAAATCTGAAGGTCTTGTCCTTAGAGACTAAAAAGCCTTTGCTCTAGGATTTTATATTTATCGTGCTATCAAAGTCAATCCTATCTCTGACAGAAACTGATTTCTTGATAGGTTCTCTCCTGCCTTGAGTGTATTTGAAAGCAAAACACCCATCTCTCCAATTTCCATACTGCTCCTCACGTAATTAATCAAAAATACAATCTAAACCAGCTTCCTTCCCAAGCGCATTACTTCAATTTAGTAATTTGTGGGAGAAAAACATAAAAAGGACTGTATTTTACATCTTGTTTAAGAAGAGTCTTTCATACCAGGAAGGTGGAAGATGGGCTATAATAATACAGCCTTTAAATAAGTAAATATGCACAGGGGTGCACACAGAGAGCACATGGGTGTGCTCTCATTTCTCATGCCTCCAGCGAAAGAGGTCACAACCCTTCAGACTTTAACCTCATCACTTCTAATTTTTCATCTTGGTTCTCAGAAGAGAAATTTAACCCATCTGGTTTTCAATTTTATGAGGTCATGAGCCATGAAAGAAAATATAGCTTTAAAAAGTGGAGCTATATAATCTTCTCTCAGTGTATAAGAGTAGATTATGCAGATGTTTCCATTAGGTCAGGACAAACTTACAAAAGAAAAAAAATCCTCTCCACAATATTACAAATTCTTACGTCTACTACTGGGTACTTCTTTTTCATTGTGCTTACACATGTCTAGTCTCTCTCACAAAATAATACACAATAGTCAACTTTAAATTCTCACTAACACAAAGCTGGGAAAATCTGCTTTTGATGTCATCCCTGTTTAGCCTAGTGCCACAGTGAGGCAACAACTTCATCAGAAGTGATGGTCACAGTTCCTACTACAGCAGGACAAAACAAAACATCCCACCCTTTCTTCTGCTCTACGGCAACATCAGGCACTACAACAGAGAGATCAACCTGCATTTGAGCTGGACATTTCATTGTTCACACCTCCAGTGAGGTATTTAAAAGGGCTGGTGAAACATGGTTTTTTGTTGTTTTCTTAAAAAACACAGCTGAAAAGTTTGCAGCTTCCCTCTCCCCAGCCACGAAAGCCATAAGGTTTCGCCAGCACCTCCCCCTACCCCAAAACCCCAACACCATAAGAAACATTTTACAGTCAAAAATGTTTGTAAGACCATCTACAAAGAGTTTTCAGTGTCCACCAAAGCTAGAGCACCATCATCACAGTCTCTTGAAGGACTTAATACATGGCGATACTTGGAAGTCAGATAAGGTCATAGTGTTTTATACATACAAATGATACAACAAAACCAATCATCTCAAACAGCACAGCACCCTCGACAGAGGACTAACTCATATTTCACTACAAAAACACTTAACAGTTCACCTGTTTCATGTATTTAAGAGAGGAAATCTCACAGTAAAATGCAACATGTGAGAATACTTTTTTAAGCATATCTTTAAAACACTTCTGATATCTTCCAAATTTTGAAAAACTCCAACAGAAAATTATATGTAAAACCAGATAATAATTATTTCTAATACTATTTCTCTAACTGCCTTACAATTCAAAGGCAAGTAAGTTCTTATGGACTGTGTCCACCTGAAGTCCTGTTCCTTTCTCCAGCATAGCAAATACACACTGAGCTGTTAATTGCAGTAATGCTAATTAAAAGACCAAAAAAATGACTACATTAATGGTGACATTGCCAATTAGCTCATAAGGCTACCTCATTACTGCTGGTGAATGAAATGTGAAGCCCGATGTGGATAGCAGTCATAAAAATAAAAGGCATTTCAAAAAAGCTGATGGATCACATTTTCAGCTTACTTCAGAAGTTCTGTTGGAATCAGTAGCTGAAAAGTTGACCCACAGGAAAGAAATTCCTATAACATTTTGTAAATATTACTAAAAAGAAATGTTGCCATTTTCCACATCTTAATTCACAATGATTTTCAGAGGAAAGAGTACTGCCCTAGTGTAGACACTAAAAAGTATTGAGGGGGGAGAAAATAAAAACAAAAAAGGCAAAAAGGCTAACCTTTCAGTGGACAATTTCTCCTGGTTTTATACTCCACATAAAGCTTCCCCATAAAGGCCTAATGAATACATAAAGGAGTCCAGGTGATTCTAGTTTCCTTTATTCTTTAGAGGAATATGTATTCTTGTGTCCTTCAGTCTCTTTCAATTACCATTTTATGAAATTTAATGCAGATCTCCACAACCCTAGAGCTGCTTGCATAAAGTGATTGTGCTCTTCATATATTCTGTACCTCCCCAGCTCGCTCTCTTTTTTTCTTTTCTTTTTAAAGGTTTCGAATTCTACTTCAGAGGTCTCCTGGTAAATAAAACTGAAATATTTTCAGCATTATCTTCCTGGTGAGAACTGGAGTATATATTTGTTTTTCACTTGCTCCCTTTTAATCAAGCATTTTGTTGACCATAATCAATTTCTTCGCTCAAGAGAAAAATGTGCAATTATCTACAATGAAGAAGGTGTGTCTAAGGAATAGGGTGGGGGAAGAGAAATCAATGGAACCATCTGTCTGACATTCCTACAACATTATAAGAGACTTGTAATTAACTGCTTGCCTACCAAAGTCTGCCAGCTTTAACTCCCCCGTGTCACTGATCAGAAGATTCTGTGGTTTCAGGTCCCTGTGCAAAATGTAACGCTGGTGGATGTAAGACAGTCCTCGCAGCAACTGAAATAAAAATAACTGAAAAAGAGGGGGACAAAAAATGACCTCTGTTAATATTTTGCATATAACCACAGGTGATTTCTTCACAATATGCAGGGTGCTTGCATATTGTGGTAACATTGTGTCAGAATTCCTCCCAAACTGGCGTTAATTCCCACCCAAATTTAACACAACAGAAATTCATTCTAAAAAAATATGTACTTTGTAAGGACTAACCCCAGCCGCCAAGCTCTACTATATTATAGATTCAATTTGCCTGCTTTAAAAAGAACAAGAGTAATACAACCATGTGCAGAAGGCTCAGTTTCTACCAAATTATAATTATATTCCATTTACCCATATGGCCTTAGAGATTAGGTGGTAGCCTGAAGACAGATGTGTATCTTCACTAATTATAGGAAACAACAGTACAGGGTGGATAGGGATGGGGAGATAAGGCTGGGGGATGGAGCACTGGAGCTAAAACAAAGAAATTAATAGTACAACAATAATGCCTGTGTATCCAAGGAAATCTGCAAGTATGATAGGCTTTCTCCTTCAAAGTTTTGTTTAATGGGAATTGCTTATGTATTTTTCATTAGGAAATAATAATTCTCACTGAATCTAAAGATGACTTTTGAAACCTACGTATAATAGTCTTTAAGGTAAATGTAGATGGGAACCTAACTCACCCTTGTGTTTCTTTTAACCATTCACTGGACTCTACAGATGCTTTCCCTGCAGCTAACAGTTGACACTGTGTGTGTTTTTAGTTTACAGTTACGAACAAAGAGCTGGATGGTGGACGTATTTTGTCCTCCCCTTTTCAACTGCACTCCTATAATTCTCCTGCATTGTTATTGGCACCTGCAGTTAAAGGCCGTATGCATTACTCATAGACTGTCAATACAAAGAGTGAATTATTGTTTCCCAGGAATTTTCTTTGCAGTTTTGAAAAATCTCTCCTAATATACAGACCCTTCCTGTTGCCTGAAATACTTTAAGAAATACTACAGTTTCCAAATGGGAACGCAAAAAGCCTTTGCAAAGCCAAACACAGAGGATTCAAGAGTGGATACGGACCTCATACCTCACAGCTCAGCAGCTGGTGAAATGCACTCTCTTGGAATATGTGGAAACTACAGCAAAGATTTGGGAAAAGTCAGTTCAGGCATATGAGAATTTCTAATTAACTTGCAACACAAGCATCCTATTTAGTGACTGCTGAAGTGAGGAGACATTATAAAAGAGGTTACAAAATCTGATCATAGAAGAGAATAAAGGCTGACATGAAAGAGACAGAAATGTCATGTTACTGAAGTTGAAATGAATTTAATTGCATTTCATTTTTTTCCCTAAGTGCAGACACAATACACTGTATGTTTAGCTATTTAGCCAGGGCCATATCAATCACCGTCTTACCAGGGCTGGGTCTAACAATGTGCTGAGGCAAAATACAGAAACAAAAGAAATAATAGCAGGAAAGTCACGAGTAACATGCACATTCCTTTTTGAATTGTGGTTAAAATGGAAGTCATGGTACCAAAAACTATTTTAATAAAGGCAGGAATCAGAAATGGCTTTTACTACAGCCTTAAAATCTAAATAAATTTCTATTAAATTACTTCAAAATAATATTTTTTAAAAATTAAAAGATAGGGAAAATATCCAGTTCACAAGGCTAAGTCAGTGGTATTTAACTTTAAATATTATTTTTAAATATGCAAAGAAATTTCAATTATCGCATTATCCTACAGCACTCTAATTTTTATAACTCAAAATATATTTATTAATGTGGGCTTTCATTTGGCTTCAAAGCAAAGAGTCAAGTGATTTGACGGAACGTGCTAAGAAATAAAGCCAACAACTTCACAGCTCAACAGAAGAAGCATCTACTCTTGAGGACAGCTTTGGAACATAGTTTTATTTCAAGCTTGCAGACACTCTGGACTCATCAAGTACATTCACAAAAGTCAATTAATTCACTCATATACACTGTATCAATTACTTTCTCCTTTGAGGAAGATCATGACAGAGAAGGGGAAAAAAACTCCCTGAATTTTTCACAGGGTAAACTCAGCTGTTGTTTGGTTGCTTTTTTTTTATCTCTTCACCTTTGTTTTTCTTTGGCAATATTAAACGTGAAAAGAGTTAAGTGAAAATACAAGCCTAATGACTGGCAGGAGAGCATTCTGGAAATCACAGGTCCTTTGGAATTGTTCAGAAGAGAGAACAGTAAAAGAGCCTCTCCACTCCCAACAGTTCCCCACTTCACAAAAAGAAGAGATGAATTGGAAAGAGCCATTTCTGACAGCTCAGGAAACACCTCTGCATTCTCACAGATAATTTCCCTCCCCTGTCCTTGAGGAAAGCCCTCTCCAAGAAACCTGTTCCCCTTCAAGACTATCTGCATTGCCTTCGCAAGGACGGATATCACTGCTGGATGTGGTACCACCATCTCTTACCCATATAGCTGATGTGAAATAGGCAAATCACCTATCATGGTCATACTCTGATCTTACTTGCGACTTCCTCCCCCTTACTTGATTCTGATCACTATGCAACGTCAGCCTGGAGATTGTGAACAAGCAACTGAACAGCCATTTCTCCAAGGTCATGGGATGGCAGCCCTGCAGACCAGAGGACAACTCTAAAATGAGGCAATGGCAAATCTCATATGCATGTAGCTTATTAGTAAGAACAAGGGTTTTGGTGTTAAAATGAGAGACTCACAAAATGACAAGGATTATTTTGATAAGAGTTGGAAAAGACAGAAAACCAGAATGAGATTTGCCTCTAGAAGTCAGGTTTTCAGCAAGGCTTAATATTAAGAAGCTCAACACTTTACATTCAGACCAAAAAAGATTAATACCTGTGCTTTAGGCCTTGCTTTTTTATTATAGCCATGAAAAAATACCCTTTTGCCCCCTATAAGTTATGCAGCTCTCACTTTAATAAGCAACATATTTTAATGAAGAGTTTTCATTGTCAGTGAGAAAAATGCATGCAGGTCAAAGCTAATTTGAGGTTTACAGACTACAATATTAAAAGAATGTTAAAACTTATATGAAAAAATTCTCAAGTCTACAAAAAGGTTAGGACCTACATAGTCTAGTTCAAGTTTAAGGCCTGGAGAGACACTTGTTTGTACTTGTTTGTACTACTTACTTACTTCTTGTTTGTACTACTTACATTTTCTGAGAGACTTGACAGCCGCCTGGATGAACAGCCCTGCTTTCATGGTGTTTTTAATGAGTGTAGGTGAGTGTACGAGCTAGACCAACCATTACATGCACACAGCTAAAAGATGCAAGATGGCTCATGTGCAGCAGAATGCTTTACTACCTTGTTGGCCTCTAATTGTCACACAGGATCTTGAGCCCTTCTCATCCAAATGAGCTTGTAAGGTGAATACTTACACAGGCTATCCAAAGTACATCTAATGAGTGGGACTGATGGGAGTCAACACCTTCTGACTTAGGTTCAGAAAGTTCTGATTAGTCTGATGATAAAGGAGGATGCTCATGTACAGGTCATCTGTGTAGAAGTGCCCAGATGACTCCACATAGTTGCTCTCCATTCCTAGAAACAGTACAGAGTTTCTGGCAAAGGATGGAGGGGTAAGTGAAAAGCAGAAAGAAATCCACAACAAGCCCAGAGAGATTCTCCAGAAAATGTACCATTTCTTACACAGCGTCTCCTGAGGTATGAAGGACCCCAATGACAAGAAGGATGCTGCCCAAGAGGACAAACTAATGAGGCCTGTGGGAGGCTTTTTAAAGTCTTTCCCTGATGGCACAGAGGGATTTCTGAATGATTGCCTGCATCTGAGCTCCCTTACTACATTTGCATGTGGGAATAAAGGACCTGGCCCTAGATACAGAAGTAAAAAGCTACATGGAAACTTCTAGTCTATAGAAGATGCACAAAACCCTTGGCTCTGTTCTCTCCACAGCAAGAGACTGCAAATGGAGCTGAGCTAACCTGGACCAGGACTTCACATCAGTTCAGAAGAAAGCTGAAAGCAAGATTAGATTAATGTGCCAGCCCTTTGGCAAGCTCATATTGCTGTATTAGCATAGTTACTTTTGAAAAGTAGTAACTAATACTGCACAAGCTTTATTATCACTCATCACCGATAACGCAAATGCTCCTGCTTGCTCTGTGTATCAAAGCACACCAGCTGGGTGTCACAGAAGCACCTGAATCCCCTTGTGTGCACTCAGCATCAATCAAAATCATATTCAATCTTAAAAGGCCATCAAATCTAAAAATACCAGTATAAGAAACCCAACCCAGGACACCTCACCCCATGCTTGCAACCAGTGCACTTCTTCCTGTCATGCAGAGGATATTATAGGCTTCTGTGAATTATTGGGTAATACTTACAAAGGCAAAAGGAGGTAATAAATCCCCATAGTACTATCTCACAGCCTTGGAAATAACAACTGAACACAATGCTCAGTTATGTTTCAGTTTACTAGTTTTTGGGGGAGTTTTAGAGCTACTTGTTTTAAATCATCAACATCAGAAAAAAGTACCTGGTAATACAATCACAGAAGCAATGAGAAATGTCTCGCTGTGACTTCCACTAGCATGTCAAAAGCTCATCAAGCACAATGTTTTTTAACACTGTTGGTTTGCTATTCTTTGCACCCCTCCCAACCAGGATAAGTGTTGACTTGAGATTAAATTGCATCTTTAGGAATAAAGGATCCTGTCTGAATAAAAATTTGTTAGCCATTTGAATCAGCATTATTTTCATGATCATAACAAGCTTTATTTCAATAAAAGGTTCTCCTATCCAATCTCTCTGGAATCAATTTCTCTCCAACAAAAATTTTAAAATAATTCACTCCAAAATGCATTTTTAAGGGCTTCTAACTTGTTTCTGCATTCCTTACACCAGAGTCTTATGAAAGCCAACATCATACAGAAATGCATTCAATACAGCCAGTGGGAATGCGTATCATATCGTTACTTTAAAAAAAAAAGATATACAGATTTTTCCACTTATTTGCAGCAAAACTGCAAAGCAAGGAGATTGGAAAGTGTTAATTTGTTAACTTTTATTCTCTTTGATGTTCTTTTAATCATTTTTTGCCCCCTCTGGGTACTACTAAAGTAATTTCCATTGAGGAAGGTGTGCTTAATTAAATGAGTGTAAACACACTCCTATATGATCAGTTATAGTCATCTGCTAGTGTTCAACAAGTGGAAGAGTCACGCAGATTTTTTTTCTCCTGAATAGCAAAGAAAAAATAAATTCCATTCGATTAAATCTCCTTCTCTACCTTTCCCCACTTCACTTCCATGCTGCTCAGGGTGGCAATTGGTGCCTCACCAATTTTAGAGACACTGGAAAAAGTGTTTTCTTCATCCTTACAATATTCTTGTGGAGTTTTTTGCCATATGTGAACCATACGGATCACACAGACAATAAATTACACACACACACACACACAAAATAGATATGAAAGTGACATTCTTCTAGCATGAATTTTAACATACTGATAAAGATTCTGCATTTACTGTTCACAGTTGTGCATATTATCAAATCATTACTTAAAGTGACAAGACTGACATAGAGTGAAATGCTGATGCCATATTTAATGTCTGATAACTAAAAAGTCTAATTTAAATAATCAATTCTCAATGCCATGTGTAGAAGACGACCTTAATTTGGCATAACATTATTCTGCCTGCTGTACACCTGCTTGTTCGCTGAATAGGGAATGAAAGATAGCAACTTCTCAGCCACATTAAACAGCATTGCATCCTACTTAGCATATCTGTCGAAATATGTTTTTAATTCAACTCTACATAAGCAGCTTCCTTCATTTCAGTGAATAGGAAAGAGATTTCAAAAGCATGACATTAGTTACCCAGTAATGACCGATAAAATTAAAAGGACCACCACAGCAGGTATTCACCCTAGAGTAAAAGAGTGTTTTCTCCAGACTCCAGTAAGACAACATGATAGGTGAAACAAGACATGAAATTTCATCATCGCTGAATGTATTATCATGGTTTAATTGCCCAATTCCTGTATACCCAAGTCTATGGCAGTCAGCCTTCTGGTCAGACACCTGTAGTTACACACAGGTGCTCACATGCCACAGCTTCCCCTACATCATATAATCACACATTTGTCACAGGTGGATGCAGGACTGGCCATGGGATTCAACGCACACCTCCCAGAAAAAGGGAACACAAATCTATTGTCCATGCCACAGACGTTTGTACAATCACAAGATGGAAAGAAAATAGAAGCATACCAGGCAAGTCTACATTGATAACACAACTGTAACCTACAAATCATTTTTATCATACTTTTCAGATACTATGCTTTATTAGCAAGCATATGTTTTTATATCTTATTAATAATGAATGGAGCTACTGCTTAGCAAGAGCCAGTACACAGTGTGCTGCTGCTGCCAGGGTTCAAGCAGCTGCATGTCAAATGCAGTAAAGCCTCACATGGATGGGACACAGGAGCTGACTAATCCTGCCACATTCTGAATGCTTTCCTACCCTGTGTGCTTCAGATTATCCTAAAGCTATAATCAGTCCGATGATGAATATTTACATTTACAAAAGACATCAGATGACAACCACCCTGTGGCTTTGACTCAGATTATTAATTTTCACATTAGTCATTAAATGGCCAAATTATTCATCTGACAAAAAAAGATTCAACTTTAAAATCTGCAACTGTTAAGGAAAATGTTCACAGTACTGCAGTATGTAGAGGAATAAATGAACACCACAAGTGATTATGTGCCAGAGATTTCTGATAACATCAGATAACATTCACTGTATTTCAACATTTTCAATTCAACATGCACTTCATGTTTGTTTAGGAGGCCAGTATTAAAATCTTGGTTTAATATAGCCAATATTTTTATTATATCTGATTTGGGATTTGAGGCTTTGTTTGTTTGTTTTTTAACTGAGAGTGCTATAAAGTTGAGCGATCTCTTCTTGAGCATTTAGCATGGAAAAATCTTGCAGCATCCCATTATGCTTCAATAATTCCTATTAATTACATTTCTTTTAAACTATTTTTGTAGAAGGCTTAAGACTGAAACATAAGCATATTTTTAATGGAGTTAGTGGGCTGTCCGAGGAAACAATATCCAAATTCCACTCCACACTTTGCCACACACGTTTACCTGTCACCTGGAGAGTAAACTGTGTTCTCTGACCCAGTATTACAGCAACAAAACACATTTTCAAAGGTTGCAGTGGGCGTGGGGCTAAGTTGATTAAGGTGTGACTTTAAAAATATCCATCAAGTATGCATAGAACACTGCTGTATCCTGCTTCCTAGGCACAAGGAAGGCTCAGAACTGAGATGAGTGAGTTCTGAAGTCTTGAATGTGCCTGGGAGAAGGCTGAATATCGCTGTTCCATGTGTGCAAAGTTCAACAAGAGGGTCTGCCTATTTCTTGTTATCACTTTTTGGCCCTGGGAAGAGAAAATGTGCCCAGGGAGAAGAACAAATCAGAGCAGCAATAATAGATGGAATAAGAACAAACTGGAAGCTGCTTCTCCCACTGGTCACAGTAGATGACAGGAGCCTTCAAATTGCCCAAAGTAAAAGATTTTGAGAGTGATTAAGAGACAAAGATAGTTTTTGTCTGGCCAACAAACCTTTTGTCATTCAGACTGGTGTTGCATGGATTGAGGAATAGTGGGTCAGAGGCAAGCATCTTTTTATTTTGTCAAAGGTGTTTTTTTGAAGTTAAATGTTCACACAAATCAGTATTACCTCTTAGACTGGAAGTCGAGGGAAAAAGGCAGAGAGAAAAGAATGAGGATGCTTTTCCCAAAAGACTACAGATATTTCAATGCAGCATCACTAATTAAAAAGCAAATCAGCTTTCATTAATAGATTTATTTTTAAGGCAGGAATGCAAACAAGCAATGCAGGCATGACTGATCCAAGCCTGTGCTCCACTTTTTCCACCAGTAATAGCAGTTACAGAAAACAGGCCCAACTATAAAACAAATGCATCAAAACATAAAGATGAACTTGCATTTCTCGGAATGAAATAATATGGAGTAAAAGATGAAGTTAAAATAAAGATGATATTTCAAAGGTTAAAAGAAGTTTAAAACAGTTACATTTTTACAGAACATGCTGAAATGTACAAAAATGATACTTAAAAATTAAATTATGAATTTACAAAACAAAAACTGTTTATGCACAGCTGCAACCAAAGGTACAGAAAAACCAAGAAGACAAGTGAAAAGGCTGGTAGAGATAACCCTGTACCAGAAAGAAGCACAAATTGGAATGAAGGTCATAATAAAAAAAATGACTGGTGGGGTCAGTTTGCTGCTGTGACCATTAGAGTTCCTGTTTTAGGAAGCAATCCAGATGTTTCAACTGAGAGTCCAAGAAGGATGAACTATCTCTGAAGGCAGCAAGAGCTGTAGAAAGAAAGCCAGGAGTGCAGACTTCAGCAGTCCAGGCCAAGAGGAACAGCACAGGGAGAGTGAGGAGCGGGTCTTGTACCTCAGTTTGCCACAGCCACATTTTAGAGCTTGACAAGCACTGCACGGTACACAACTACCCATCAACTCTTAGTTCCAACCATGTACAGGCTGCAGCAGTAACTTCCAACAGACACATAATTATGTGAGGCCATTTACCTACGATTTATTGCTCGCCTTCAGTTTTGGAAAGCCTGAGAAAGACATCTTCAAAACTAGAGAAGATGAGGCTGTGCTCAGTAAATAGGGACTTATTGAACTTTTCTGTCCTGATCTCTAACTATAATACTGTGTACAGTATATGAATACACAGTTATAAATAAATGTTAGATATGCAGGCTTGCTAATTACCAAAGATGTATACAATTGCGTATTTGGAGCTAACAGAGTTTGAAGAATCTATGTGTTGAAACAACAGCCTTCTGCCAATTTCCCTTCTAGCCGATAAAGATGTTGCAGGTACCTAATCACATTTGTGTCACCAGGATACTTAGTTTAACATTCTCAGGGGCACGTATTTTAAAAAATAACTTAAAATAATAATGCCTCAGCCTCACACACAAATTCTTGGAAGGGTTTAACACCTAATGTTATTTGTAAGACTTGGGCCTCTACACATGAATTACAAAATTCTGAAATCATTATGTGTGAATACATATGTACCACTAAAAATGTTAAAGCTAATAGTTCAGGAAGCAATATTTTTTCTTTGCTTAAATATACTGTCCAAAGACTTCTACAACTGCCAAGTGAAACATCTGTCTTTATACTTCCACATACTTATAATATTCTTCTTACTCTTTATTTAAAATGTTCCAGTGACAGTGAATAGCCAGTTTGAAGCCATAAAGAAAGGCAATGTCAAACACAACACCCAAGGGGACAGCAATATGTGTGTCCATCAAAGTAATCTGGATTTTATTCTATTTATGATTCTTCATCTAAAAGTAAGCCTGAGGGAACAAGGATTTTCTTTAGCTTGTAAATACAGAGAAAATTCAGAAATATAATTAGGCTGAAGATATTCTATAGAAACAAAAGCTTTGTTTCTGCATTCCCATAAAGTACTGTTTCACAGGAACTACTGTATAATATTATTTGGAAAAAGAAAGATGTGTGATTATGTGGTTTTGTATTTATAATAACAGGCAACAAGCCAGAAAAGAATATTCACCAGTAGGCAATACTTTCCTCAAGAACAAAATTAAAAGGCGGGGGGCCTTCTGTCATACTGCAAGAGCATCAATGGCTTAATCCCACAGGTTAGCCTGAGAGAGCTGAGACTAATTTATTGCTACTGGAATATAATTGTTCAACTGGAAGTTTTTTAAAATGGATTTAGGGATCACATAATCAGTGATTCTGAACAAACACTGTCTAAAACTCTGACTAAAAATGAAATTCCTGAAGGACCTCTAGCAAGAAGGGGCTGGCAGGGAGAGAGGGCTAATTAACATGGCTCAGCTCAACCCTCAAAAATCAGCTGAAACTCCAGACAGACCACTCTGTCCAGAAGCTAAAACCAAAATAGGTGGTAAACACAATTACGTAAGTTGGAAATTTGAGTACAGCACAACAAAGCATTAAGATATTATGTAGTAACCATCTGATCTCCTCTGTGAGAAGAGAGCAGCGCAAGCTTTTAGTTTTGCATGCTGGTGAAGGTCTGAGAGCTGTTAGCATACGTGACTGGGTTCTGTTCTCTCTGCAATTCCTGTCCTCCCAGCTGAAGACATCACTCTGTTGAACCAAGCAGGTATTTTTCACTCAAAGCAGGTATTTAACTGAAAACTCCAGGTATGTCGATTCTGTTATAAAATGGTAGGAGCTCAAATCATCACACTAGGTTTTAATTAAGTACTGCTGTGGATTAAAGCTAGGCTTTGCTGCTGGCCTGGCAAAAGCATCTACTAAATATGTATAAGCCATTTTCATTAATATTATTTAACAGAAAAAAAAAAAAATTGTCCAATGGGATGCTCATGTTAGAAGAGTAGTTACATCTGCTCCAACTTCCCAACATTTTTTTCTCTTTTTTTACAGTTTCCTTTTTATTAATAATCCATCTGGACTTTAAAAAGCTTAAACTAGCAGTACACCAAGACTCTACACTTGGCTATTCAAATAAATATTTCTAATGTGCCCATATGCATCAGAAATGCTGCTGAACACTGTTGTTAGATGGTAAAAGACGCCACAGGAATACATGCGGCAAAATCTGAAAGGGAAATGCTGCTGCAGCTCCCTCCGCAGCTTCTGTTTTAGAAGACAGGTATCTCGGGATTTAAAGGAGTGATGTATTAGCAAGCCCAATTATCTGCTTATGCCTCTCCTCAAAGACAAGCTCACTGGGCCCTGATACGATCAAGAAAAAGAAGAGTTACGTGACTTATGATGTCTTCTCAGTGGGGAACAATTACAGCTACAATGACTGCTGCGTATTAGATCTTGAGCTATACAGCACTGCAGCCTTGGAGCAGGTCTTACAAATCTGAAGCAGCACGAAGAACTTTCAAAGCCAGTCTTAGCTTATCCCAAACCTCAGAGAGCCAAACGTAAAAGTATCCATGCAGGGAAATGAAATGTGAAGCCATTGTTTTAACAAGCACATTCAGCACATAAAACTCTGCTTGGGAAACTGAGCAGTGAAGACAGCTCGAAAGTTTTAGTGGTTGAAAAGCGAGTCTCACCTCACCCACCTTCAGCCATTTCAAAGTGCCACTCTCACAGAGGCACCGTAAAGCTGGCACTGGGCCGAGACCTGGGGGCTACCCCTGTCTATGCTGCCAGAATGTCTGAGTGGCAGTCACACATTACAAGGATGCTATCTTGAAACATACACATCACTGGGTTTTTTTTCTTTTCCAGTTTGGCCAAATATATGCAGTAGGGAAGAATTCTTCCAATTTGACGGCAGTGATTCTCATCTAAATTCATAGGTTGCAGATGCCACTTTTCAGTGAAAGAACACAGAAAATTAATCAATCTACACTGTCCAATTAGTTGATGTACAACAATGATCAGCTATTGGAAAAAAAAGAAATTCTTTCCCTATTTTTAAATGTTTTCTTTTCTTAAACCAAACAGGCCTTCTGAGTTTTCCAGGAAGGAGAGATTTATTTCTTCCCATTAACTTCTCAATTTCAAGAAAATAAATACTGGAATAAAGCTCTCAGCATGACAAGTGAAGATTTAAACACTTCCAAGTGGAACAACAATGGGACTGATGTCAAAGTGCAAGACAAGTGTAACAAATATCATCCGGGTGATCTATACACACACGACACATTCTGCATGTCTGATTGGCTTCTATTTGATGCTAAAATCATCTGGCTGACTTCCCAGAAAGTAACTGGATCAAGTTTCTACCAATCTATCTTTCCATCAAATCCTGCTAATAAACTCTCTCCTTCCTGCATGATGATTCTCAGTATCTATCTTAGAAGGAAAAAAATTTTTAAAAGTGAGATCAGCTATGAAAATGCTTCATCAAAATAAGTGAGCAAAAAGACTAGGGAAGATTTTATATGCTCATATAAAAACCAGTACATTCAGCTAATATAATTCATTACAGTTCCCTCAAGCTCAGTGAACCTACAATGACTTACCTGACTGAAGATCTAGAACTGACAGCCTAAAGTATGTCTATTCAGGGGCTTTAGGGCAATATTGCCTTGTCTTAAGAGCAAATGTTTGAACAGAGAGGAGGGGTTACCAACACTGCAACAGTATTTACTCATATATTCTGGCTCGGAATCAATTTTACACACTTCAAAAGTTCTTTTGTGGGAATGTTCAAATACTGCCATTTAAAATTATTTTTAAAGAAAAATAAATATTTTAAAATGTTCTCCATAGGCCAATCATTTTCCCTTTAGCTAATAATCAGTTTCTATGAAACAACTAACAGGACATTTAGACAAAGTTACTGTTACTCCGTTTGCCTTGAGTGTGTGTTCTTTTTGACTCTTACCTTCACATTTTCTGGATGGAGCCCTCCAGGGTGTTTGTCCATGTACTGACATAAATCAGTGTGCTAAAAGAAAGTCACATGGAAAAAAGTATATTAATATCTGTATGACTGCAGCAATAAATATCCTTCTACTTAAAAATGGACAGAACAAATGGAAAATAAGGAGAATTTTCAGTCATGTGCACATATGCACACTTGTACCTTTACACTTCATTTTCTTTAACAACCTTGGCAACTTGACTGATATGAATATTCATCAAATGTAAACTACATTTTTTCCTAACATCCTGTGTATGGTAAATTAGTTACTTGAATTTTAGTATAATTTTACACCTTGTAAGGACCATATCACCTTCAACACCATAAAAGTAACACCTGAAAGGAAGAGGGGGAACATAAAGGGAGAAGCTCAAATGTTACTCTAATTATTCACATCGAAACACTGCCTTTTAAATAGAATGTTATGGTGATTTTAGATTAAGATGGCTAATGGTTTAGAAAATAAATCTGAATTCAGTATGCATATCAGCATACTGAATGATAGTTTCCAGCTCAAAAAGAAGTGCATATTATGCACATGTACAGCTATTAATTACAGATACTTCAGAAAACATCTTCACTGAAGACTCAAAACAAAGTTTTCACTTCGTAGTTGCCTATATTCCCTGCAAATATACCATAAAATCTCTCCAGAAAATAAGCAGGCTTGCAATGTAGAAATTAACGTTATTTTTAATTAATAAGTATTTATTGCTTTTACTATGGAAATACTATTTTCTCTGAATTTTTCTCTTGCATTTCTTCAGTTTTGTACCAGTCAGCAGCACGCCTTCAGTGAAGTGGCATGTTGCTTCTCTGATTCGCTTGCATAACCCAGCTTCTGGAATTATGTTCAGAATAAACAAAGCAAAAATATGCACTAGATTAACCACCAAAAACTCAGAGCCTTCCACATCTGGTTTCTGAACACATCTGGTAAAAATCATCCAACATTCCTTGAAAAGCTACTTGGCAATACCTGCTTCACATACAGAACAGGCCAACTGAAATATAGGCAGTTTTCGAGGTGAGAGTTTTGGACAAGAGCTGCCTTCGACATAGCAGAATGGTTTCTCTGTGCAGCATTTCCCAGTCCAGGAGCCATTCTCTAGTGTTCTTTTTGCAAAGTTTTATGAATACATAGGAAAGTTCACATCTCCTAAGACACAAAATTCGTGCCGGTCACAACTGTTCTGTATAATCTTCTCTTGTGAAGTCATAAACTACGAAAACACCCTGTGCATGTAGAATTAACATTGCAATGACGTAAGATGCACTGGCTGATTAGGTTGTGCACTAGCACAACTTTTTTCAGGAATTCCTACACAGCTTCAAGAGGGTGAGTGTCCTGACTGCAGGAAGCCAATCGCTTGACTCCCAAAATGACCCATGTGGGTATCACGAGCACAGAGGATACACTAAATACAACACAAGAGAGCTTCCTCCAAAACACAGGTGACAGCAAGCAACACTTCAATTTATAGTTAACACACTAGTGAATGCATTTAAAAAGAAAATTAAAAATTACACTTCACCCAGTGAACAGTTACTGTCAGTGAAGTACATTTTGCATGAAGTCTATGTTTAGCTCAAAGACTTATTCCCAGCTTCTGTAAAACTTTTAGCCAATTCAGGTACATATTCCTCTTCTATTCTCCCAGTTAGTTTTCTGGGACTGTATCAACAAACCATGCCAAAAATGGACCAGTCATCCTTTAGTACACATCATCCAGTTGTCTTGTTTTACTGTATCAACACCAAGGAAACATACTGGAACAAAGTCATCTGCTAACCTTGTAATTTGTTTGGAAAACCTAGCAGGTTTGGTTTATTAATGCCAGCACAAGAGTCTGCCTCCAGCAAAATATCAGCTGAAATGTCATAACTGACTGGTGTCAAATAAGAAGTTGGGGAGAATTCCTTCATTTAAATGTGTTATCTGCTATTGAAGAGAAGTGCAGCCTGGTGGAATAACAGGTTCTCTTCTTTAACTTAAATACAAATCTTTGAATAGTGATAGCACCTGCAGCGCTTGGGAGAAGTTTAAAGAAAAGCCTGAAATTTCACTTTAGAGAGTCCACCAGGACTACTTCCAAAGGTCCCATCCTTGACACCCTGGCACCCAAACTGTGCCGTACTTTTCTGTTCACCAAACATCTTCTAAGAACATCCTCTTCAGAGTCGCATAATTAGTAACAGCACTAAGTTGTCTTTTTATTTCCAATATACTTTTAATTAATTGGGAGGATAAACACATTTTCTTCCACCTTTACTTCTGTTATTATTTGGACATATTTCCTCCATACATGAACATGAACTATGATTATGTTTGTGTTACATGCCATTCACCTCTTCTTCCTACTCCAAGGACCAGGACTACTGGCAGCTTGATATAACCTTCTGCATCAGTAGTTCTCACTGTCAAAAACTGACTGCTCACCTTCGCCTAAAGTTTAAAGTAAACAGTAATTTCTACAGAATCCTGGGATCCTAATATAGTCAAATGTGCAGCAGTCTTTTGGCATCTATTTCTTTTTCTGTACACATGCTACAGATACAGAGAAACTTCTACTAAATTTTCATTTAGGCGATAAACAGAAATGCCAAGTCTTTTCTGTTCAAATCTTTCAGGAACTTGCCCTCATAAAATTAAGTTAGATTCTTTCTCACCGAAGCAACTAGACACTATGGTACCAACTGGAAAAGCAACTTTCAAAGTTACAGTACGTTGCTCCTCACTTAAGGAAAAGAAGGTAGAGATAAAGCAAAGGCACCACCAGCTGCTCTATTTTCCCAAGGTAGGGACTCAGTGCACATTGAATTAAACATTAGTACAGCCAGGAAAGCTGACAGCGCTGTGGGGACAGCTAGTTCTAAACCTGTTTTCCCTTTTGATGGGTAAGTGTCTGCTCTGGTGCTTGTGTGCTCAACTGACACTGAAGAAGACAACTTGAATGCAAGTTTCAGGATAGCTTAAAAACAAACAAAAAAACAAAAAACACCAAAAAAAAAAAAAAAAAAAAAAAAAAGAGGAAACTGGATGAAAGCAGTTTTCTAATGGTATTGCATGAAATTGGCATTATATAGATGACCAGAGTCTTTTCTTCATTTTGAGGTGGAAGGCAACGTGCTTTCCCAAGTAGAACAGGGGCTTCAGGTACCGCATGCCATACTCTGACACTGGGGTCTTTGCTGTGGTTACCACCTTGACCTAATAAATTATATACCTTAAAGGAAAGTTCAAGATACAATTACATATTGGCAGTAACATACAACTATGCTGAAACAAGGTAGAAGACAAGAAACAAACTGACCAACACTCCTTTTACTGTCCTTTCTCCCCTGTCTCAGAGGACAAGGACACCTCAGAGGGAAGTGGGATACATTGGGAACACAGTGCAGAGACTTCCAAGTAATTGCAAATATCTGTCAGAGACACCCTGATCCCAGGTGGGCCTGGCTAGATTGAGTCTGCTTCAAGCTAGCTTTTAACAGCTGTGTCAGGCATGTTGTTAATCCCCAACACACATAAATCACCACCAGTAATCTTATGCTGACAGAATGTATATTTTAGCTTGAATTCAAAATCCCATTCATTCCTGCTCTGAAAACTCCACCAGTTTACCCACATCTATATGTACAAATAGTCCATTAGCACTCATCTGTTCATAACGGCTACAAAAAACCCCAGTTAAATAGAGCTAAATCAAGTTTCCATAACAAAGAACTCAAAAGCTAAGGAAGTCCAGCATCAACAGGCTTTATCTAACCTCTTGTTTGCCAAAAAATGTATGTTATAGTAACTCTTTAAAGGCATAATGTGATCACATACTTTTTTTCCCTTCACAGGATCAGATACAATGCACAGAATAGGAGGGACTTGATTACAGAGCGGCTGTGTTGTTTTTTTGGTTTGTTGTTGTGAGTTTTTTTGTGTTCTCACACAACTTGCAGTCTCTGGCTTATTTAGCACTCTGAAGGCAGAAATATTAATCTCACAGGCTTTCTTGCCCTGCTTATTGCTATGCTATTCGCATGCTTCAAAAACATAAAATAGTTTCATAGCAATCCAGGGGACATGTGGCACTATTGCCTGTTCTCAGGTAGGGAATTGTGGCAAAGAGAAAAAAAATTCTTAAGTATCATTGGTTTGGAAAACTCCATTTACAGCACTTTGGTTTTGACTTTTCAGAGTATTTGGCACTATTTCACTTTCTGTTTTTCCACTGACCCCAGTTACAGCTGTGAGTGTATAACACTTTTGCAAAGGAGACTGAGAATCTCATGCTGAATAGAAAAAAACGGTAATATCTGAATTGCAATGACAGCAATTTGTGATAACATCATAAAATTGAGGTGATGATGACGATCTCCAATGTAGAAGGGACAGAACCCAGTTCTCTACAGCAGTATTACCTGCCTTACCTTGAAATGATACTTTAAATAAGGCAGGAACTCCAGAAGACACCCTGGTTCCAACATCCACAAAAATAAGGAAAGTTCAGCAGTCACCACACGCATTCACCACACAGTTCTTCTGCAGAGCTGCACAACAGGCTCTTCCACAAGGAGGGTGAAAGCAGATTACATAAGCCTTCTTCACCTTGGCATCCTCCGATCTTAAGAATTTGACTTCATGACCTCACTAATACAGTATTTTATGCAAAATTCTTTATGCTTAAAGTGAACAATTTCATATTTCCTCCCACTACTGCCTCCCTCAGAAGCAATTGCACTTGCTCTGAGAATACAAGTATTCGAAGTTGTGAAAAACTAAAGACAAGTCTTTCAGAGGAGAGGAGGAATCTTCAAAGGTATAGTACTATACGTACAAATGACAATTTTTCTTGACCAAATTTGGAGCAATTTGAAAGAGTAGCTTAATGCCAGCCACACCGAAAGGTCTACCCATTCTTAAAATCCCAAGCCCATGCTACAAGGTTTGAATATTCACAGTAAGGGTCCTTCAGTTACAGGTTTAAGATATCTTGGCCATTTGGGCTGAAATTAAAAAAAAATACAGACAACTTGAAGCAGACTTTGGTGTCTTATTTCTTCAACTAGTTGCAGTTTACTTAATTATGCCAGAATATCATTGCCCCAGGACTGTGACTTAACTTCAGAGTTTTGGCACACACAGCTCCACATCCTTGAGAAGGCTCTGTCAACCCTTTGTGCTACCTCCTCAGCAGGTTAAAACACAAACCCTTTCCTCAGTGTAAATCCCAAGCGACCAGACCTCCACTAGCAAACTCTTGACCCTTCCTTGGGTTGATGGCATGAGTCAATGCCTCTTAGGACAGGGAAGAGAAAATTCCTGCTCTGCTATGCTAGGTCCATCATTCTCCAGTTTCCAAACTATAGTACAAACACATCAGGGAATGCCCGGCTTTGACTCAGACTTCAAGGAATTTTGAATATTTTCCTCCACGTGGTGGAGAAAAATGTCACAACTCCTATATGTACATTAAAAGGAAGGAGAGATTAAGCTACTTATCCAAAATAACTGCTCAGATTCTAAATAAAAATCAACAAAGGTGAACAAGAATTATTAAAAAACAAGCAAACAAACACACCCAACATAGCATCAGGAAAAAAAAAGAAGGGGAAAGGGAAAACTCACACTTGCTCAGACTCTCTCTGTAATGTTTTTCACCCACTTCTCTCCCCCACCATAAACTACCACGACAATACCACAAAAAGATTGTTTCATTTACCTTATGAAATACTGTCTCCAAGCTCACATGAAAAAATTAATTAAGGTTTTCCTTTAAGGTTGTGGCAGTGTCTAAGTGTATGAAGGTCATTTCTATTCAGCCAGAGTCTGGTTTATGTTAGTAGACACATGAACATTTAAGTTTGTGAGCATACTGTGTATAAGCATCTGCTGAAGGGAAAAGAATCCAGGCTTGTATTTATACAGCTGAAGCAAGGTTTATATACACTGCATCCTACCTCTGGAAGAGGGAGAGTATGCAAACAGAAAAAAAGTGAGCTAAATGTTGATAGTTCAGACTCCTCCATTCTCCCTTTGAAGAAGGAATTCCAATTATTAATAGATGAGTAAACCACAAGCTACAAATGTCCTCAGATACGCTCCGTGCTTCGCTTTAATGTCAACTATTTTGTTCAACTATCTTGCACAGAAATCAGAGGCTCTGCTACCAAACACAAACCTGTTCAGACAAAGGCCAGGACGTCTCCTTTCAAAGGCATGGCCAGTGACATGAAATGAGCTCTACTTCGCCAGCCCTTTTCCATAATAATAACTTGACTGTCACTCTCTTCTAATTAAATTAGTCATTTCTACTTCCCATGCAATACATTCTGTTTCCTTCCTCTTCCTTGGTCATGATAAATCTCCATGTGACTTAGCTGTCCCATAATTCTACCTAATTGGTTTCAGCTGTCATGTTTGAAGCTGAAATGCACGGAGAGCCTGGGGCTTGTGAATGGAACAGGAAGCATTTCCAACTGCATTCCCATCATGTAAAACCAGCAATGTGAAAGAACCCTTCCATTAAAACAAAAACGGGAGTATTTGGCTGCCGGCGATGCCATCATGCAGCAGACAGATTGTGCTGCTCCACCGAGGCAGCGAGGCTGCTGAGAGCCATTCTTCTCTGTTCAAAGGAGAGCACACATTATTTATGCCCTAGCAGTCTTACTGACTAAAATACTTTCCCTTTTGTCACCAACAAAATCGTAAACTGATAATATAATTTACCAATAAAAGCACAGGCAGCAGGAATATTTGAAGTGACAGGAGAACAAAGAGAAGTTAATTCTATTTAAATGGCATGTATTCTCCAACCTAAGCACTCTGCAGATTACTGTACCACGGTTTAAACTAATTTCATGTTGCTGGTATTTTCAAAAGTGTCATAGACCCTCATTTTCTAGTATTTCTATGGCTTTTTATAATTCAATCTTTCCCCCCTATGACACGACGCTGTGCCAGCCATGCTAACAAAAAATACCCTACAAGCTCTCAGGGTGATACCTAAGCCACTTCCAGAAAAAAGAGCAGAAGGCAGCAGCAGCAGCTGGGCTTAGCAGCAGGGGAAAGATATATATTAGGAATTCAGGAAAGAAAAAAAAACATCCCACAAGACACCTTTAACGGAAACAATTTTGCTAACAGATGCTTCTAGGTGCTATTAGAAAATATATACTTATTGATTGATACAAAGTCTCTGTTGCACAGAGAACAACCTGTGCAAACAGCCTTGTTTTCTTAGTAAATCAGGTTGAAGAGACAGTAAACACGTAAGTTAGTGAGATTATTTTAACAAAAGAACGACGTCTCAAAAATCAGTAGGAATTTGTGTTTAGTGTACTCAAAACCTGGCAGCAGATCATCAGCTTGTGTAAACTGTGCTGGACTTTAATCCCTAAAGTCAACAGTATTGGGACAATTTTTACAAGCTGAGCAAGTTGTAACACACGTGCCCACACAGATGTGTGTATGCACTTTTTCTTTAATTTGCTATGCCATTAGGTTTCCACAGCATTGACCATTATATCCACTATATTCACATATACAAAAAATAAATAAATTTAAAGATACAAAAAATTTCTCATTAGTGCACGACAGATATCCCTACGCTCATGGTAACAGTACTCACTCCAGGACCACGTAAGCAGAATGCAAACATGGCCGGGAGGCTGATGATCCATGTACAGCCACAATATGTTGAGCATCCACACCAACAGTGGTGCAGAATTGGCCGCGGATGTTACAGACATATGTACACCAACTGAGCTGCCACAAGAGCCTTTGCTATGGTAGTGTGCTGAGCTACAAAAAAATGCCACTTTCAAGGCAGGAAAAGAGCAGCGCAAACACTTTCTCTAAAAGCTTCAGCATTCTATGGTAGACCTCTCTTCACACCGTTTGAATGACTCCTCTCTGCCATACCTCCTAATCCCAATTGTCCATGCATGAGTGTAAAATTAGTAAAACTTTTATAGGGAAAATTGCATTCCAGACTGCAAGGTGCACAAAAGAAAAATGATGCTTTCATGAATTATATCCTCTTTACTCAAAGCAGTAATAAAACACAGTAAAATGAACAGACTTTTTTAACTTCCAAGTGTTGTCCCTGTTTATTACTCCAGCTTGATTCTTGATTCCCCTTATTCACCATTCCTTAATTATTTTTTCATATAATAAAACTATAAACACACTATAAAGATACGTGTAATTACTGATCTCTTCATTCTGACTCCAGAATTATTAGTATTTTGCCAGTATTGCTCACCCCGCGTTTCTGTTTTTAAAGATTTCCTAGATGCATTTTTAATCAATATAACTAAATTAGTATGAAGCTGCATACAGCTAGTTCAGGAAAGAAAAATCTACTTTTAAAACTTAGAATTATGGCAATCATCACCCTCCAAACAGTCATTTTTTGAGTTGGTAGTTTGTTTTTCAGTCTGTACTGAATAAACCAGAGCTTCTTATTTTAAGAGGAATTACACAGCAGTTACAACCCACATTATTAAAGAATTTCACAAAAAAGTTTAATTAGATTGAACAGGCTCTAGTGCAAGTTGAGATACTGTCAGATTTCACCTCAGAGGGACTTGGACAAAGCCAGTCAATCACTGAAATTAAAAGATAAGGGAAGTGTGGGATGCCACCAGAATATTACTGATGGTAGAGCTGTCCAGAAATCTATAGCATAGAAATAATAAATTACTAAAAAACTTAAACTAGAAGGATTTTTTTTAAAATTTTCTTTAAAGTAGTAAAATAAACTGACATTTTTTTTTCTTCACTCCCTGATACAGAAAGTAACAGTGCATTAACTTCACTGAAAGACTCCATGTATTCATGTTTAACTGATAAATATTAAGATGCAGAAAGATACACATAGAAAAGATCTAAAAAAAAGACAAAATCATCAACTTAGGTGTATCTACTATCAATGACACGTCATTCTGCTGATTATTTGTCTAAACTGTTCTTAAGACTGCCAGTATCAAATAAACCATCACCCCATTGTATCTTCTTCAGTGATTTACTATTATCACCATCGAAGAGGCATTCCTATAGTTTAAGCTTTCTCTTCCTTACTGCAATTTCAGATATTCTTTTTTATCCTCTTTACCATTAACATGGAAATAGGTTACTGTCTTTCTTTATTATATATTTAAACATCTGTAGTCATCCCATCCTTTTTTTTCCCCAACTCTGAACAGCCCTACTTTGACTTTTCCTCAGAAGCCTTTATTCTAGATATTTGCTCAGTTTTTCCCTCCTCAGAGCTGCAGTTGATTCATGTTTTCTTTGTGTGTACAAATTTACCATTTCAGGTAGTGGCCTTACCTGCACTGAGTAGAGTGTTATCACTGCCCTATGCATCCTACTACATGTATGTGTTTTTAATGGACTACGATGACATTTCAAATTTTTGTCTGTAATTTCAGAAAAAAACTAATTGAGATCTGTCAGTAGGTAGAATATCTCATCTGATTTCCAGTGTACCATCTGTCAGCTCAACTCTGGATAATTTTTATGCTTTGATTTTATTGTGGGTTCTTTTAAACCCTTACATATTTTATTAATACTTAATATAAGTAAGAATAAATAATAGATGCTAATTATTAGATGGTGAAAAGCACACTGTAAATCTAACCCATATCTGGTAAGGTTACAAAAAACATTAGTAAATTGTACAAAGAAAAGACATTCAGATACACACAACCTCGCCAACCTGTTGGACTGTAAATCTTGATTAATCTTATTAACACTTCCATTCACCAGCATGCACACTCTTTATGAAGTCTACACAACTTTTCTCAGATCCTGCAAAGTCAGGGTGATGAGGCAAACTGAGTAACATCTTTCCTTCTTCTGCTAGACCTGTGTAAACTTCTTAGTCTAGCAGGAGTATTTTTATTTAAATTTAAATACAATTTCTCATTCCTTCTTTCCTGCTGATTCCCATGTCTGGCACCATCCTTACCTCTCAGCAAAGCACCAAGCAATTTCCTTCTGAAATCCCTTCTGAATCCCTACCTCCCAAAGCTGACTTTGTTTTTATTTCCAATCTATACTTGGACATCAGCAGCTCCTGGCTCTGATCTGATCATTAAAACTTGAAAAACAAGGCTTTCCCAAGAGTTGTATTCCCCTACTGCCTCATCTCTATGGTAGGGGATTTCCTTTCTCTCTGCTTCCCCTCAGACTTGTTCTGTCATCTTTTTGACTGCAATTTAAGTAGCAAAATTTGGGGCAAACCTGGGGCACAAGGCAGGGATTATACCAACAGGTGAATGGCTCCTTCTCCAGTCAAGGCAAATGGAAACTACTAAATTCAACTGCTCCCATGCTGGGAGCCCTCCATGGCTCCGCTCCTTCCCAGGGAGGATGAAGCATATTCGCAGCAAGCAGAGGTGTCTGCTAAGAGAGTGGCTGGAGGCATCTGGCTTACTGCAGAGCTTCACGAGCTTTCAGTCCTTGCTTACGTGGCTGGACAAGCACCTTGACCCCAAACAGGAAGAAAATTGTCCATTGTTTTGTTATCACACCAAATTAAGGTAATGCAGCCTCCAAAAAAGTTTCACTCTCAGTCAAGGATTAGAAGACCCCTCCTTCCTAATCGTGCCCAGTTTCCCTAATTTCCTCTAGGTATTAAGCACTGCTGAATGATTCCAGGGATCAGAGCTCAAAAGCAACCCTGGGACTCTACTGATTTTCACTGCTCTCTCATGCACTAAAATAGTGTGGCTTTTTTTGTTTGTTTTCACAAACGAGCAGTGCCATCTTACCTTTAGTTTCAACATGTTCCTAAATAAAACAAATAAAAACAGAAAAGCAGTAAGAGTGTTTAATCCAAATTATCAAAAGTTATAAGAAATTCAACATTTCCAATGCAAAAATTGTTGATCCTTATAGGTAATAACTGTTGAACATTTCCTTGCATAATACTTTTATAAGATGTCGTATGACAAATGCAATATCTCGGATTTTGAAACTTCAGATCTGTAACTCTTTAGTCTGATAAACAGTAAATATCTCAATTTCTAATTAGCATTAAAGTGAGAAACACACACCAATTTTGTTTCTTACAGGAAATAGGAGGAAAACGTAACTAATGAACTTTATTAAGACAACTCATTGTATAACAACCTATTTAAGCTGCTGTAATGAAGCAATGAGAATTAAACTTTCTTCTTTAATGGAAAGTAATTTTTAAGAAAGACAAACATGCACAAAGATTAAAATAGGCAAGGTAATTGAAAATGTTTGGGTTTAAATTACACTATTAGATTAGGCTGGAGCTTTTTTACTGTTGAGGCAGACATGATATTACTCATTACTCATACTTCCAATTGTAAATGTATCTGTTCTTGTTTCAAATCTAGTCCATAAATACTGAAAGCGTAATGTAAAGTATTGCTATACAAGCTCACTTTAATATGCCAGGAATAGAACAAGTTGCAGGTTCATTTATTGACAATAACATAGTTACATAATTATGTATAATACTAAAAACCTCATTATCATTCTACTAAGCCTCTAGTAATATGTATTTGTTAGGATTGCCTTTCAGCAAATAAGTGTTTCTAAATAAAGTTGTCTTCCTCTTAAATAAACAAGTGAAGAAACAAATGGTAGCAGCTAATGATCACTTTAGAATGAACAGATGTGAACCCATCTTCAAAGATCTCTCAATATATATTATCTGAGATCTCACCTGTAAAATCAATCATTTCCTTGGGCAAAGTTGGCTATATAGATGACGCTTGCGCTACAGCTAGTGCACCCACAAAGTCACATTAACTAACACCTAAACAGAGCCTGGAAACAAGGGGAACAAAACTTATGTGAACAGTCATACTCCTCCATTGAACTGTAAAGCTGAACTGACCTTTTCCTTTTGGAATTTATTGCAGTCTCAGATACCATATGCAAAATATGTCAAAATTTCACACTTTGTTTTCAGGTCTTGTTTAGCACATCCCAGTTAACTATACGGAAACCATTTTCTCTACCATTCACACATGAAAGACTATCAGCCCTTCAGGTTTTGTAAATGTGATTCCAAGCAGCTCATCCTCAAAACTCCTCAGGTAATGAGCATTGGCTGTCATTCATCCAGTGGTGAAATTGAGCTCTCAGCTCCCTTTTCAGTATGCTTGAATGACCAACAATAATCATAGCTGACGCAGGAGTAACCAAAGCATACGAAGAAATTATGCCCTACTAACAGGGTACTGTATATACTACACTATTTTCAATTTCTTTCATTCAAAAGGAGCAAGTCACCTTTCTCTTTTCACACAGAAATGCACAGCTTCACATTCGCCATCAAAATGTTTATATGGAGAATGAACTGTCAGATAGAATTTTTAAAGATTGACTTTTCTTGCTTCTGGGGACCACCAAGGTTGAAGTTAAAAAGCTCTGTCATGTTTTCATCTGACAGATTTCCATACTAAAACAATTCTAACTTCAGGTATCCAGAGAATTTAATCACTGCCATGTTTCCTTTCAGAGGCTATTCTGCTTTCAGTTTTTAACTTATTACTGCAATGTATTTTGCAATGAAAGGTGCTACATGAAATTAAATTTCATTCTACTCCTAGGATAACCTCACAGGTTTCACCAGTATTAATTTCCCAGTGGAACTGTCACTGACCTAGCAACCCAAAGTTTCCACTTTCTGAGAACTCTTGGATAACTAACTGTTCATTCCTAATTTAATCATAATATCACAGTATCACAGTATGTTTGGGATTGGAGGGGACCTCAAAAGATCATCTAGTCCAATCCCCCTGCTGGAGCAGGAACGCCTAGGTGAGGTCGCACAGGAACATGTCCAGGTGGGTTTTGAATGTCTCCAGAGAAGGAGACTCCACAACCCCCCTGGGCAGCCTGTTCCAGTGTTCTGTCACCCTTACTGAGAAGAAGTTTCTTCTCAAATTTAAGTGGAACCTCTTGTGTTCCAGCTTGATCCCATTGCATGGCATAGTTCATGCCTAGGTGCAGGACCCTACACTTGCCCTTATCGAATTTCATCAGGTTCTACTGTGCCCAGTCCTCCAGCCTGTCCAGATCACTCTGAATGGCAGCACAGCCTTCTGCTCTATTAACCACTTCTCCAAGTTTTGTATCATCAGCAAACTTGCTGAGGATACACTCAGTCTCTTCATCCAGGTTGTTGATGAACAGGTTGAACAAGACTGGACAGGTCCCACACCTGTTTGCCAACTCCTGTGGTGACCAGGTGCCGCCTCACCAGCTCCAGCTCAGGTTTCCTCAGTAGCTCCCAAACTCTTCCTACACCTGGGTAAGCACCACCCCATCAAGGTGAGAGGAGACATATGAAGACAGACAGGACTGAAATCTAGCAACACTGCAGGTAACAGATGTTATGAGCCTAATGAAAGGGATTGCAAAAAGTATCGATGTAAAGTTATGCAGATGAGTCTGCAATGACCATTACATAAAATTAAATATCAAGGCTCTTCCTATGCTAATTCAGTGTATTAGTCGGGAACAGAAGAATAACCAATTTTAAGAAAAGTATTAAATTTTCATTAGTGTTCCTATACCTGATGTAAAAGTATGCATTGCATGCAACTGCCCTGCAGGCTCCTGTAGCTGAATACCCACATTATTACACTGCAGCATTTCTATGTAAACGGACAGGTGAATGGCTTATCCAGATATGACACTGTTTGCGTTATCCTGTAAAAATTAAAGCATGCTCCCAAGAAACACAAAAACCAACTCCATCTGTCTTAAGCAGTGACATACTAAAACTAGTAATCACTGTACTTTTATAGACACAGTGTCTTACTGACTACAACAGAATACCAGATATTATACTGAAAGTCTAACCTTCTCTAAACTCACTTGTTTCTTTTAAATTACATGTTCTTGGACTCATCTGAGAAAAACGGGAGGTTAATTATGATAGCACATTGCATAATTCCACAGCTAAATGCTGAAGTAGTTCTACATAAATGCCATATGTTTGTCTTAGAAAAACTGAAAAGATTAATTATAACAGAAGGCCAAGCCCAAGACTTTGGAAAGTAATACTCTGAACACAATTAGATCATTACACTGTGTACTATGTAAATTGAAGTTTTAATTAGTAGGTAAAACACTAGTCATAGCAAAAAAAATAAGAATTCAAAATTCTAAACTGCATGCGCCAGATTTATTTTTTACTCGCATTGCTTATACAAAGACACTGCTCAAGTCAGTCACAACAAGAGCCATTTAAACTTTTTACATGCTTTTGATGAAGGAACTACCTGTTAAGCATATCGATCTTGTTCTTCTTTGCCTGTTTCAAAGTTACCTGGTCACATCGTAAAGAAAAAGCTCTAATAAACAAACTAGGAAGCAGAGTAAGGAACCAGTTTGAAAAGTCAACTGAACAGTATAAGGTCCTTCAAGAGCTCCAGCAGCCATTTCTCCATCTCTGAATCTGGTCTATTCCCGCCTTCTACTTTGACCCCACTCCACTACAACACATCATTTCTTATAGCCTCCTCTCTCCCGAAGAAAATAAAGGGTTATTGTGGCCTGATCCATAATAGATCACCAATGGTAAAGAGAGCTTTTCCATCAAATTCAGTACACTCTGGAACATATCCAGAACATTAGTTATTTTACTCACCACATATTCAAACACAAGTGTCAAGGTCTCCTTGGTGTGAATGATGTCATGAAGCAGCACAATGTTGGCGTGTTTCAGTCCTTTCAAAAGAGAAGCTGAAAAGCAGAACATACATGTTATCTTAGAAAGGATCCAAATATTTTACATTGATTGGCTCTTCTTTTAGTGATCTAGATTATTTTTTTTGACATCTGAGTTTCATAACTTGACAACCAATAGCTGTACTTTAGTGTCTTCTATGTCCATGAGTTCCACACATTCAGTGTGTTTGAAGATCACCCCCATTCAGTGCTATTTTCTCCACCTTGTTAGTCAAACTCAACCACACTTTAAGGTAAAATGAGCTGTGGCTAGACAGGCTTTACTTATGCAACCTCGTCTAAGCGAATCAATCACATCTGATCAACCAGACAGCAAGTTCACTTCTAAACTCAAAGACAGGTTTTTGTCTCAGATAAAAGTCAACTTGTCTTTTCAAAATATCTTTTTTCCTATTCAACACAACAGAGCTGCTTTCTAAACAAAGTGCAGTTTCTCTCCTAATTAGTGTTTTATGCAATATTTCTCCTTCCTCTCAAACATAACACAGGTTGGATGGAATCAGTTGTGTTAGCTCATGAGAATCAATACATGACATATCCTCACCATATTTTTTTAAGGCACTAGCACACGTTTTCAGACTACCGACAAATAACAACTTATCTAGTGAACTCCCAGGTGACTTCCTTCCCTAAGTTTCTTTTATACCATAATTCATATTTAATGTTCACACCATATTATGTATTTAGTGTTCCATGAGATATGGTATATTTTAGCAATGCATGCTGATAAGCCACGTGTTGTTACCAATGGCATTCTGTCATTGGTGCCTTGTCATCTCATGCATACAACTGAGCAGGATTATCAGTCACCATAGCAAAGTAAGTAACAGATATAAAGACATGCAAATAACTGGCATATTTTGTACTGAATAATGTGGAATTTTCTTCTGTCACCATTCTTCTTTTTTCAAAGAAAATAATGAAACATCAAATGTGTGTCTCACTCCACTACTGTGCAAAGTGGAAACTGGGGGCTTCCATGGCACCATTACTGCTTTCTGTCCTACCAAGGGTGCTCCATCAGGCTGAGGTAACTTCAGGGGTCATCTGGCTTTGAATTCAGGTAAGTACATTTCATCTCTCACACTGGTCTTTGAGAGATCAATCTGACAAGCTGATCACTCCAGGAAGAAACACAATAGCAACATGGCATCTGGATGAATCAGTGTCCTTCTACAAGTAACCTCAGCAGCAAAACTTTTCAGTTAACACTAGACAAAAGGCAGATAGCGAAAGGGAAACTACCACAGAGCAGCTTCAAAGTGAGTGTATCACAGACATCCTGATGACAGGATTGCAAACCTGAGAACAAGCTCCATGACCAGAAATGAGGCAACCCTTCAACCTGGCTGAAGAGGTGAGAAGAAATGTTTCCAGAGAGCTTGCTTTGGCCTTCACTCCACAACTCAGGCTATTCAGAGAGTCAGCACCAAGGAACCTTTCCTATTCTCTGAATATGTTGCCACTGAGCTATAAAAAAGCTATTGCAACTAGAATTATTCTTTTTAAACATATGATCAGTGCATGTCTAGTAACTTTGAACATTCAACAAATTAAGTAGAAGCTTTTTTTCCTCCATGGAAGACCTGTGCCCAACTTTCACAGGATCCTCATTTTCAAATCTGGAGAATTTATTGGAGTAAAAGCTCAGACAGATTTGGATATATTGTTTTTTTTTTTAAAGGACAACAATGCAAAATTGCTTCTGAAAAAGGAATGGATACAAACAACAGGTAATAAGAACAACTGTTCTGAAAGGTACCTTCTATCAGAAATCAGAACTTTTAATGTTGAGGAAACCTCAGATGAGTTCACCTGTAGTAACTGAGTTTTTACCAGCTTTCCCTTCAAACTTTGTGAAATGACCATACATGCAGAGATACTGGGAACATAAAAACTGCCTCCTAGCAGAGCCTGTGTCAAACTGTAATACTATTTATGACCTCTGTCAGCTTTTGCTGTTCTGATCATCACCTGAGACCCTTAATTCCTCTAGTTGGCCATTACTTCATTGCTAAAATCTGTAAGTGGGTCATTACATCTTAAACAGTATGTCGAAAGCAACTCACCCCATGGTCTTTGCAAATACTGTCTCTCCTCTTCAGTCCCCTCCACCACTCTTATTTATCTTCTCTAATATCCACTTCTCCCCTTTTACAGCTCTAGTATTTAACATCTAACATGTATTACAAGAACTACAAAAAATCACCTGAAGGGTGAGATTTCTGTCTTCTCCATTAGGCCAAGTGAAATAATATAGCACAGAGACTGAAATCATCCTAATTGCACTAATTTTACACTGTGGAAACAAGAAGTAATTCCACTACTCATTTATATTTTAAGAAACCAAGCATAACTGGTAAAAGTAAGAGAATTACTCTGTGTGCTCCTCTATCAGGACTCTCACTGGTAAGATTGCTTGTCTTTGTGAAAACACTGCTTTGTTGCTAAAAAAAAAGTGATGAAAAAAGGAAATTAAAAAAAAAAATTGTCTGAAATAGGAAAGATGTTTCTTCCTCCACAGAGTACTTGAAAACCAAAATGAAATATGAACCAGTGGCACTCAGCATGTTTCTTTTTCCAGAAACATCCACTCTCAGAACAAGCGACCAATACATACCTCCTCTTTTGGGCAGCTTTTCTGCAAGAAGGGGATAGAACTTTACATGAACTGCACTAATTCAAAGACAAAACCCAGAAATTCACATCCAAGAGCATGAGAAAGAGTCCAGGGAATCTATCAGCATCAGGCAGAGACAATCTTGACTTCACCTTTGAAGCTGCCAAAGCAGCTGCTACTGGTGCTCAGCAAGAGCCTGGTGTTACTTCTAGAACAAAATAATTCCTCCAGAGAATGCCATGTCCATCCAGTGATTATCACCCACAGATTTCACACAGAGTTGTTTTCTTTTAAGATAAAAAGAGTAACATATTTTTGAAAAAGCGTTGCAACAACTCACAAAAGTGGGACCAATGCACTAGTACTCACTGTATCCTTAGCATGTATTTTTAAAAACAAAAACTATATAATGCTGCTTTTTTTTTTTTTTTTTTTACCCTTGGTATTAAATGTAACATAAACAGATGGCAGCACTTTTAATTCATTTCCCCGAAGAGTTTTGAGGAGGCACAGCAGCAAATAATGCTAAAATGCTTCTTTTAGAACTCTGGACAAAATACTGTACGCATTTGAATGGGCAGGGGCTTGTTCTGTCATCCGTTTGCACATTCCCTTACAACAAATTCTAGCTGTAAAAAACATGGCACAGGAATCGCTGACATACCTCAATAATTAACGACATCCTAGATGATAATTTTTGTGAGTTGTACATAAGTTTATGGTCTAAGCCACTAAAGTACCAACACTCAGCACTTTTCCATCGAGGGCTAATAACCATATTTGCATATGTAAAGGAAACACATTGTATCTGCTTGAATAACCATCACAGACTTCTCCTCCAACAAGAGGATGCTCTCATCTATTATGAGCTCCTGGCAAGCTGCCTTATTGCTTGTGTTGGTCAAGGAGCTTTTTGCTGTTCCCAGATGAGCTGGGTTCTAAAGTATGCTCACTCCACGAGCAAGGCAAGTAGATGGACTGCAGCCAACTCTTACCCAAAACCTGAGCAGCATCAGTAAATCAGTGTGTTACTCCCTGCAGGGTTTACAGTATCAGCTCAAGCCTGACACTCCATTAACAAAGCCTTGTGACTTTTAGATCAGCCTTGACTTACCTCTAAAAGTCTTGGAGTGTTTTGAAAAAGGCTATTCCAGCATGCCCATAAAGTAACATTTCACAGCTGTATGTCAAAATCAATAAAAGTTGACCCCAAGCCACAGGCAGGAAGAACTTTTCACTAGCAGGACTAGCAAAGATGCTGCTTTTGAACACAGGAAGTACATTTAGCTTGAACATTAGTTATGATCCTTGGATCATCCTACCACAATTAATTCAGTCTTGTAATTCCTGAGTATCATCTCTTTCTCATGTTGTGAAAAACCACAAATATCCCCTCTGGCCTTAGATAGAAGAATCATCCATTATTTCCAAATTGTTTGACATTTCAGTGACCTGGAAACTTTTCTCAGAAGTACTCAGCCTCATACTGCTCAGATCCACAGTAATGTACAACTGCTGCTGTTACTCTCTTGGATTTCTTATTACATGCAAAGGCTCTGATATTTCTGTCATTTTGTAAAAGTATAGCTATGAAAATGCCTGCTTTGCTCAGTATATAGTAGTTGAGGCGTACTCTGGGGCTACCGTGCACCAGTGCTCACCATTTCCCATGCTAGTCCACATACAGTGTTCACCCTTTCTCACTGTCACTCTAAGAGGACATCTCTAATTTGGAGAGTTTTATCCTTGAAGACAGCACATCATGGCAGTTTGCACCTAATATTGTTAGTGCAACTGTGCATCTTTGCTGCCCTGTTTAATCTCTGAGACACCAAAGAATACACTTTCTAGTCAGTAACACAAATTTGTGAAAGCAAGTAATTTGTTGGGCTTCAGAGCCAAACAACATATCTGTAAAATTCCATGGCTTGTCACACTCTGCAGACTCAATGGTGCTCTCTGACAGTGTGCCAACTTCCTCACATAAACAGTTGGATTCAGTCTCTGAGCTCTCCTGGCAAAGTATCTTTAGTGAGAAAACATTCATGTTTTTTCTTACATACTCAAACACGTCTTATTGCCTGCACAAACTACAGAAGCTCTGCTTCCCTTTGCAGCAACTTATGTTTCCATCCACACATCTTCTATAACAATTTTTAAAATTTGGCCTCGGAGCACAATGTCCCTTATGCTTCTCATCCACCTCCCACACAGCATGACTTTCTGTGTGCAAAACGTTACTTACAACTCTAGCACAGAGACAGGAATTCAGCACTCTGTTGGTTTTGCAGTAATAAATGTGCAGAAATTTCCTCCTCGGAAATGCAGTCCGCAAATCCACACTTCACTATTTTCCAGTTGACCCATCTGAAATAATTTACTACGAGGAAATAACTTTGCTTTCCTACAACCCTAATACGACAAAATTCAATTCAGTAAAAACTCTACATCCTAGGTAAGACCACACTGACCACAGACTTCCCATCTTCACACCACAGGTTATATTCTGCAGAGTGATCATTATTTGTAACTGATTTTAGAACTGCACAACTATAAAAGCACAGAATTGGTCATTTTCCACTCTGATCTTGGTGGACACAAAGTTATATAGGTCACTGTTCAGCTTTGAAAAATTTCTAGGAGGAAGTTTCTTAACAAATTTCAAAATAATCTGTGAGCTACAGAACAGGAAAAGCATCAAATCATTCCAATGAGATATTACGTAGGCTTAGCTGAATTACCTTCTTTACAGCCAGTTCCAACCTCATGACAGTCTCTTCTTGATTTATTGAATGGTCCTTATTCCAATTCTCATTAAGTCAGAAAAAAAGAAAAAGACACTCTGGCATTAAGGAAGTGCACAGAGCCTCCCATCCTTGCAAGAAAGGATTTGTTGGCCATTCAACTGTAGGCTGCTTTGCTGGAGGGATTACATGGATCACATTAGCTGCATCTGCCTCCTCAGGCTGAAATTCAGGCTGACATGAGTGGGTTGAACTTACCACCAAGTACTATTTTTATTTGTGAAATTTCTACTTGGTGCTCCTACTTGAAAATGTTGTATGTTATTAAAGAAGACATACAGAAAAAGAGCTTGCGTAACAACACATAGGCACCTTCCAAGGTCTTCTCACTACAGCTGTAGTCCCCTAAAGCAAAAGGCAAGTCACAAACCTGCTGAAACCTCTTTGCCTATTGAACTGGAACAAAGCATTGGAAGGACTGATCAAATAAGCTCTGGAAAGCACTACAATATATTATTCTAACAGATATACAGCAGACTGCTGCAATATGAAATGAATGTATCTTTCATTATGTTCTAGATATAAATTTATGCATTGTGTGTTGTTCCCAGTGCTCTTCAGACACAAGTACAGATGGAGGTTAAAAATAATGAGACAACATCCCATTAAAGCCAGAATCTCACAGAAAGACTGTAATATGCTACTCCTATCTTGTAGCAGCCAGTCTCATCTTGCCTTCACTGTCCGTTTCAGTATTCAAGAAGAGGAAACTCTGTAAACCCAAAACATGTCAGTGTGTACAGAAAACAAGTTGACAATGCAGATAGCATGTGAAAGCAGGAGTCTTTTTCATTACTTTTTTATGCAAGCATAGCATGACTGGGACTAGTAGCACAATTTACTAATAAAACTGTCACCATTTGTTATTAGTCTTGTTATCTTGTTGAATTTCACACACGGTTTTCATATAAATATCAATCTACCTCAAGATGACTTTTTGGAATTTTTTCAGTCTAAACAGTTCCTCCTATCTCCCAAAAACCAGGTTTTAGTGACCATTTCTGTAATCTACTGAGAAGCTTTCCCCTTGGGAAAAGAAACAAACAAACTAACTAACTAACTAACCACAATAACTACAAACCCAGTGTTTTGAAGTAGAGAGTAAAAATCTGGAAATACGGAGGCCTTTAAAATAGGAGTACAAATTTTGCCGTCTCCATGAAAATCCTCTAAAATTGGTCAAGTTACAGGCTTTTGAAATTGCCTCTTTGGGTCAGACTGACCGTTAGCCGTGTGCAGGGAAGGAGGAATAGAGAAAAGGGGAGATGGCATGAGAAGTTTGATCCACAGTGGAAACTAGGACAGCTGGGTAAGAAGAAAGAAAAGCCAGAGGACAACCAAACAGGCTTCACAGGTGGAAAAACACAGGGAGTGAAAAGTAAGCGCATGTAGTCAAGACAGAAAAGAGATGGGCTGCAGTGCATGGGGTGAGCAAGAACCCACACTTATGGGGAAGTAGACAAGAGCTTACAGACACTCATACGTGTTCGCCACTGATGCTCATATCAGAAGTCAAGTTTCCCACAGAGCAGTTTTCCTCATTCTGCTCCAATTTCAGTCTTCAGAGAAGTAACCTATGACAGCTACCAGCTACCATGTCACTTTAAGCAGGATGTGTTCATATGAGAGCCTGCAAACATGATGAAACATTGGAGTGCAGATGTAAGACCAGGAAATGGAATATGGATTTCCACTTGCTTTTTCCAAGAAAACTACTCAAATAAAAGCCTGAGTTAAAATACAGCAAGCCATGGGAAGTGCTCAAAGCAGACTACAATTATATGGATTTCTGCAATGCTAACTCAGCTTCTCCAAGATACACATTCCTGAGGTCACTACTGTGAGATAAGCCAGGATACGAGCTTTCAGTGCACAGCTGCTTCATATCTATCTTGCATTTATCTCGCACTTTGACAACTTGTAAGTTCAGAGACTAGCTTATCCTGCAGTTACCAACTTATGTGCTTGTAGCCATTAACTGTTCCCAACTTTTTCATTTTTTTTTCACAGAGGCAAGAAGTAGTTACTTAAATTTTATTTTTATATAGGCCCAGGTATGAGCTTGATCCAGCTCCATGGTCCAGCTTCAGCGGAAGGACCTTATCCATTCATCAGAGAAGCCAAAACGTTCACCAGGATCAAGTCAGAAGAAAATCAACCTGATCTTTACCTTCACCTCTACTGTTGGCTGAGCATCTCATTAAGTAACTCAAGCTGATACAATCACCATGTTCCCTATTTTCTGGACATTCAAACTTTTGATCTTCATTCACACTTATCAGAACTGTAGATTGCACAAAATTATTACAGTACCCCAAGCAACACTGTACACTGATATTACCCAATGCTACGCAAGTACTTGGAAAGTCATCTCAAAATCATCATTTAAAAGGACTCTCAGCAAGTGGGATGTTGAGAAGATGAACAAATATTTAAGTAGCCAGAGTACAATGATGAGTGTTCTAGAAAATCTCAAAACCATCTGTGTTTGAATAACGCACAGTAGGCACATACAGTTAGAGCCACCCATCAAGAACACAGAATTAAATTAATCGTTCATCATCCGACACAGGCAGAGATCACACAGCAGGAGTGAACATGGTGCTGTTGTGTAATTAAGGAATGAACAGTACAAGTAGAGGGACCAAATTAAGTTTTCACAAGTAAACTTAATTTTGGCAACTTCTGAATGATTGACTTTGCAGCCACAATGAAGACCCTCTCCTTCAAGTGGTATACCTGCAAAATTAGTATTACATTGTCTAAATGAGGGACTAAATAACTGAGTACCAGTACTGAAAATCATGCCCCGCTGAAGTCAGTGTGCTTTGTTATTCAGCTTTCCTAATGCATCAATATGAAAAGAAATCACTTAACCATATGTACCTGCAATGAATTATGGTTTTGTACACAGAGGACAGAAAGGCATCCTAGGAAAGAATTCAGTTGCATTAGCATGAAACCCAGTTGCCTATCAGCATACTTTAACCACTACTTATAAATGAGGAATTCTACAGAAAATCAGTTACAAAAATAATTTACTTTTGCTATATCTCACTGTGGGCCATTTCCTTCAGAAAAAAAAAGCTGTACAAAAAGCAGACATATTTATCAGCACACACTTTAGGTGGCAGGAAAAAAAATGCCCCTTAGCCCACAGATGGAAAATAAGGCTGGAATGAACATGGCATAGCTTTGTCTCTTGTGAAATGATTCAGAGGTTAAAGAAAGGTACTCTCAGTAGAAAGCTAGCAATTATTTATTTTTACAAATATTTTAGTAAACAAAACCAATCGCACTGAAAAAAGGCATACTGTTCTGTAACTGAAAAGAGAATGACATGGAGTGGGTATGGGAAATGAACAAGTATTTAATAATAAAGTGAATGAAATCCAGTTATACCATAACTTGCACTAAAAAGCAACTAAAAATAATGAACTGCTAGACTTCTAAGCATAATTACAATATGAATAATATCTATAACATTGTGCTGGTTTGACTGAAAGTGAGTTATTTTTCTTCATGCAGTTGGAAACCTTTATTTTTCATTGCTGGCATGGTCATTGTTTGGACTTAGTTTGAGAACAAGAGATAATACCCTAGGACAGAGTTAAAGTTTTTAACTGCTGTTCTCCGGAAACCAAGGCCTCCGAGTTCTGCCCACAGATATGAGGCAGCTGGACAGGGGCATAGATGGGGCAGAGCTTGATTGACATCCAGAATGATCAATAAGAATATTCCATGCCATTAGCATCACGCTTCATATTTAAGGAAAGTTGGGATCTTCCAGCTAGTCTTGGGAGTGGTTTGGAGCTGGGACAGAGACCTGTTAGGGAGAGTTCTGTTTGGGATTTTCTTCAATTTGGTCTTTTGCCATCTTGCCATTTTGCAGAGGCCTCCTGGCCTTTCTGCCTTTTTCTCTCTTCTCTCTCCAGCATCAGCTGTTCAGGACCAGGTGCTGTTACCTGGGACTGGCTGCTCAGTGTGGATGGAGTTCGTGAAGATTTGCATTGAGTATCTTTTATTTTATATTCTATTTCCACTTTTATAGATTAGTAGTAGTATATTAGTGTTTGTTGGTTTTTTTTTTAATTAAACTGTGGTTATTTCAATCTATGAGTTTCTTCCTTCCTTTTCAATTCTCTCCCCTGTTCAGGGGTGGGGGAGGGGGAAATGAGCAAGTGGCTGTTATGGTTGTATTGCTAGCTTGGGTTAAACCATGACAGCCATTCAAAAAAAAAAAAAAATTAAGGACAGGAAATAACTTTAATTCAGGCTAGATCTCTTTGATGCCTAGTACAGGTTTTGTATTAAATTTTTCTTTCCCATCCGAAAATATGTTAAGCATGCAAACTACAAAATGGCAAGATTCCCTCAAGTAACTTGTAAACTAATTTCCAACATGAAAAAAAGCAATAAAGGGATGAAGCAAGCTGGCAGACATTACAGCAGCAAAACGCAGTGATAACTCAAGTGAAGGTTAATTTTTTTCCAGACCAAATCAGGTGAAAGATATTGTATCAGAAGCTGCTAGCACTGCTGTACCACCACCAACAGCAAAGCCTTTTGGTGCCAACACTGCTGGTCATCCACTTGGCAATCACATCATTTAAAGCATGGTTTAAGCATTCTAGTCACATGTAAAGGCCCTTCCAGCTCACAAGAAACAGATTTGCTGTACTCCGCTGCCTTTGCCCTATGGTTTCTGGGTATTGTCTCAGTTCTTACCCTGTAATTTAATTGTCATTTCTCTTGCAGTTCATAGCACTCATCAACAACATTAACCAAATTTAAGGCGCAAGCAAACAGTAGGAAACCGAAAACCCTGACCTGCCGGATTTTTTGCTTTATTCACCCTGGAATGTAACTGAATCTAAATCAGGATGCCTGCAAACTTTACAAATTTACATTTAAATGACAGTGAAGATCTGTATTACCATGTCACTGTCTAAACAGCATGTGCTTATTTAAACCTTGTGGATATTGTTCAACTTTGAAATTTGCATTTTAAAGAACAAAAATTTTCCTCTAAGCAAGATGGTAAGCCCTGTATGTTTCTTTAAAAAGCAGCTGGCCCTCAGAGAGAACAGGAGAGGTGCTAGAACAGAAAAGATGGGCTGAAGGAATGTCTCAGCTTCACAGAGTTGACAGCCACAGCTGAGAGTGACAGGGTGATACAAAAGTTAAGTGATGCTTAAAAGAGGCCTAGTTGAGGTAACCTAGTCTATCCTATTTCTATCCTCCTACTTTTGCTAAAAACATCCTCACAATTTTCAAGTACAGATACACAATTACCTGTGTATATATGACAGCAACCAAACTGTGGATCTAAATCCATAATGGAAGGTATTTTGAGCAACAACATAATTAAAACTCACCCAAGAAATGTGAGAAAATACATTAAAGGGATCTGCCAGCATAACCCATTAACACCACAGGTGGTAAGAATTTTTTTTAAAAGGCCAACTCAGCAGCCAACTGCTTGTCTGTCTACTACACGCATATATAAAACATCACTTCCCAGCACCCTTGAAAATATACTCAGTTCTTCCATCCTGGTGTGTCATGCATCAATTAGAATCACAGCAATTTACTGTTTGATTTTCCAGATAAAATTCTTTTTTATGGAATCATAGTAATTAACAATGACAGCAGCAAAATTGATAGCACTACCTCTTAAAGTACCAGTTCCTGTAAGATGACACCATTGTCTTGCCAAACTTTAAACAAATGTCCTCATCTTTTACAGTTTGTGTCTAACAGTGTTTGTTCCCGTCAAAACAGGTCAGCCTTTCCCAAGAGAGGACTAGAGAATAAATGTGCTCTTTAATATTGATGACCTTTTCTTCAAAGAGTTCTCAGATCTCAGGCATTGAAAGGTGGCCTTCAAAATTACACTTCAGGTCAAGGACATGATTTTTCTCATTCTGTGAAAATCTGTCCAATTTGTCAAAGTTTACATCTAGTGAGTGGAAAATTGTACTTTAAAGCTGCACTTTAGTAATTAAAATCTCCCAGAGAATCCATTCCATTATCTCTGAGTGTGCTCAAACATTTAGATATTTGACAGAAGCAGACGAAGCTTGAGCCAAGAAGTCTGAAATCCATCAGTTATAGATGGAACAGATTCAGAAGCAAAACACTTCCGACAGTTTCCCCAAAATCACAATCCCAGACCTGTTCTTGGCTGAACACATCTCCAAGTCCCTTGCTCTGTTTCTGCTCCCCTCTCTCTTCAACCTGGCTAATGACAAAAAAAGGTGGGAAATACCAGCTCTGTCCAAGTAGACTCCCCATCGCCATCCCACTGGCTCCTGGCTGAGGTCAAAATCACCAATCCTTCCCATCTTCCTGCTACTACACCTTGTGCTGCTTTGAATGGCCTTTGTAATTTGCATTCTTCCAGACCCACTGTTGTAGTTGTAATCCTCTTCCTGACATCCATACACCAATGTCTATTCTTAATTGTCATTTCTCACAGTTCTTCTTTCTAGTACTGCCCAGGCACAGCCAGCACTGAGCATTTCAGTGGAGCAGTGATCTTCCTCCAGTCTGCCAGAGCACAGCAGAAAGGGGAGCAAGAAGGCTGGAGGGAAAACTGGAGGAAAAATGGGACAAAAATGCATGGATAATGTATTGCCCAGTTTTACACTCTGTCAATATCAGAAAAAACTCCACAACTAAATACAGTGGCAGGGTAGGGGAGGGATGGGGTTGACACTTTTTCAATGAAAATTGTCATGTAAAAAGCCAGTTTCACAAGTGAATTTGAATGTCATTCATAAGCTTAGGACAAGCCAACAAACAAAAAAAGATCAGAGATTAAATCTTTGTTCATCATCCCACAGAGTACATGAGCACTGAGATAAAAACAACTCTTTAGTGAGTCTTTTTGAATCTGTCTTATCACAGAATCATAGAATGGTTTGGGTTGGAAGGGACCTTAAAGATCATCTAGTTTCAACCCCCGTGCCATGGGCAGGGACACCTTCCACTAGACCAGGCTGCTCAAAGCCCTATCCAGCCTGGTCTTGAACACTTCCTGGTATGGAGCACCCATAACTTCTGTGAGCAACCTGTTCCAGTACCTCACCACCCTCATGGTGAAGCGTTTCTTCCTTATATCTAAATCTACGCTCTTTCAGTTTGAAACCACTACCCCTTGTCCTATCCCTACATGCCCCCACTACCCCTTGTCCTATCCCTACATGCCCATGCAAAAAGTCCCTCTCCAGCTTTCTTGTACGTCCCCTTTAGGTACTGAAAGGCTGCTATACGGTCTCCCTGGAGCCTTCTCTTCTCCAGGCTGAACAACCCCAACTCTCTCAGCCTGTCCTCATAGGAGAAGTGTGGTTTATTATTATAGCTGAACACAAAAGTGACTTGCTAACCAAACACATGAGGTATGAATTTTTTTGTCCCTGAGGAAAAATGGAACAGAAAACAAGCAGGGCACCTCAGCAAGTAGCAGAACTAGGAGAACTACAACATGCCCAAACCTCTCTATTTCTCTGCAGCTTCCATTTTCAATTAGAAAGACTGAAGCAAATAAAATCCTAATAGGTTGTGTGACTGAATCAATAAGTGCAGCAGCAACACCAACTGATGAGCTCCTTTGTATTTACAAAAATCAAGTAAGGAGAAAAATCAAATTTTCACTGTTAATTTGATTTGCCCAAGCACAAGTTGGACTAGACTGCTGAACGTATGAGTATGTTTCCAATACAGGACCTGAACATCACAGAACTACTGGATATAATCTCCCTATAAATGCATCAGTGTCGTGTGGTCAAAGATGAGACTCTTATCATCACACCAACTGAAGCCAAACAAACATGTCCAAGACTCCTTAGTGCTGTGCAACTGCACAGAAGCTTAAGTTCAGTGTAAGCAACCATGCTGTGCACATAAGAACAGAGTTCAAGAATGTAACAAAACAATCGCTGCTTTGAAGCAGTTTGTGAACCTCTGAAAGTCTTTGGAATGCATGTTGCTCTAAATAAGCCTTTTCCAAGCAACTTTTGAAGCAAGTTCATCTGCAACAGTATTTTGAGATTCAGCAAAAGGTCAAAAACATTTTTAGTTTCTACAGCGACCATCTTTACACACAGGAAAACACAGCTCAAGCACTGTGAAGTCCTTGGAGCTCTTCACTAGTGATTTGCTGCTCATCATCACCTCATCCCAAGTAAATCAAAGAATGACTTCAAATCCACCAGATTTTGTGGGCTGAGTTCTTCTACAGAGGCAACACAGTCTGACTTGACAAAGGTCACAGGATTTAGGACAGCAGCAAGTGCCATAGACGATAATGAATTTCTTTCCTTCAGCAGCACTGCCGGTCAGTTGTTTGCTACATCAGACACTGCAACGGTAAACCGCACCTCTGAACAAACTTATTAAATGCAGAATACAACGTCCCTGTTCCAACACATGCCAGAAAGCTTTGGCTAAAAACCAACAACTAATCACATCCAATAGTCTAAGAGCACATTCCAGTTCAGATCTGCATATTAAAATAGTGGCAGCCAAAGTGCTAACACTCACAAGGCTAAACATCCTCCCTAAATTCTCATCTTGGTTCAGTGTTTCAAATAACACTAAGCCCCATGAAAGCAGAACAGAAAGGTTCCCAAACAGAAATAGGAAAGATCGGTCCATGAAACAGGCACAGGAACACTACTCATTTTTTTTAATTAGGGCTCAGCATCCCAGTGATGACAGATCACAGACTTTAACAGGCACATCAAAATTGCCCAGCTCATTAGGAAGCTCCTGTATGACAACCTGACAGCATTTGAAACAACAGAGGAGATCTCCACAGATAAACAAACCTGATACGAGGCAGTAAAAGAGATTCCTCTCCCAAAGTTCTCTGTGACCACAATAAGCTACAAGTAAAATATTAAGGACCATTTGTTTGAGAAGAAACTATGTTTGGGTATCCATATCTTGAGGTATCTTTAACCTTAACTATACCATGAGGAACTGCAGTGGTGTCACTGCCATGAAGGAGAGTACAATTATCTGCAGCGTTTTTTCCAACATTTTGTCGGACTTTAACTGCTGCTAAAAAAACCTAGTCCTTTTGTACAGTTTGGCTTTCATTTCACTTGAGGAACTTTTATAAACTTGTTTACATAATTCTCAAAGAGGTAGATTCATAATTCTGTCAATGATTATACAAGGTTAATGGCCTCTGTAATTAAAACAAATGAATGAGAAACTGAACTACTTTAAATTTATGCACTTCAGTCAACCATAAAAACCGCAAACACTGCAAAGAACTTGGATGTATGAACCAGGGTAAAACTCACCTTTTTGCTGGCAGTTCCAAAGCAATGTACAGAAAGGGACTTACTCCTCTTAATGGTGTGCTTAGACTGAAGTACTTTGAAACCTAAAATCCTAAGAAAAGAGACTAACGCCATTTCTATTCTAGTTGCCAGACCTAGATAAATTTGATGAATACTTCTACTCCAGAGGTATGATTTATAGTAAACCAATACCACAAGAAAAGCTCATACTGTGGTACTGAAAACTGAAAACCATAGTTTACCTTTCCAGGAGCGTATCTATTAGCCAAAATGGTTTCAAATTAATCCTCTTTCTTTTATTTTTTTATTTAAACCTCAGGCTTTCAATTAGTATATTTTTAAATAATTCAATTTAGTTAGAACTAAATAACACTGATAAAGAAAGCTCCAAGTCCCTTACTCAAAAAAAAATTCACTCCATCTAAAAGAAAGCCAATTAAGAGTTGAAAATGTCATAAAATTTGTTTAAAAATTTCATATCATAACTCAATATTTTTTTTATTGAATTGGTTGGCATACATCGGAAAGTTAAAGGCTAGATCACATCATACTCTCTTTTAAGGTCAAATAATCTGAAGTTGCAATAATGATAACTCGAAATTCTTCATGGAACTAAAACTTCCATCTTCCAAATTTCACTAAAGAACTTGATTTAACATCAATAACACATCAGAAGTTCACTCTAGGAAAAAATAAAGTAATCAAATACGCTGATACTTAGGGGTATTTTTTAGATCCAGAGGTTTCCTATTGCCTCAGCAAAGTTAGAAGTAGCTTTGTGCTCTTAAACTCTGATTAGAAGTTATTCACATGCAAAGAAACACAATCTCTGAATGTGACATTCTACCTCTTGTCCACAGCCATAAAAATAGATAAAAAACATGAATGCATGGGCTGATGCTGAGTTGGAAAGCTTACTAATGCAATTAATAATCCTCCTGGACTACTAGCAGAAATCCGACAGAAAGGTGTTGAGAATATGTTGAACTCATTACCCACAGATATATACTCTTATAGTTTATTTAGTTTGACCTCCTCAACAGAAAGAGCAGTTTTCAAGCTCATAAATTTTTACTGAGTGTATTTTTAGAAAGACATCCATCCTCTCGCAACAACCCAACCATAAAAGTGCTCCCAAACCTCATCCACATTTGGTAGAGCGGGCAGTCCATCTGATCTTTATGCTGATAACTTAAGCGAAGCCTGTTTAATCAGGCTTTGAACAGAGACTATATACTGCTCCCAAACCTTTTATTTTGCCTTTTTATAGATTTGTACTCATTTGTGCAAGCAAGGCTGAGAGATAGCAGCATACAGACACACATCAATACTGGTCACTTGAATTTTGTTTGTAAGCCACAGCTACAATCCTTCTCTTTTCCACTGGCATGCAAAATCAAGCATTTTTGATTATGCAAATAGTGCTCTGCTTTGTGAATAGGACCTCAAGTGATTCAAATGTTAATTTTGTTAGAAATCTTGACACAAAGCCAGTATTTCAACCATGTCAGCTTTATAACCAAGACTTCTTGAGAAACATGTAATTGCAAATTGAAAAATAACTTTCAGGACTGCAAATACATTGAGATAAAGTAAACCTGGAAGCATGTGAAAGTTCTTTACAGCTATTTGTCAATGGGCCTATGACCTGCTTTGAGTTGGATGACCCTTCAGGAACTGGCAGGTTCCTACTTGCGGCAACGTCATCACTGCTATGCTGAGAAAACCAGAAATGAAACAACAAAAGCAAATTTTTATCCTCTCCAGAGTTTAACGTGCTAAATATTTGGGGGTTGTGTCTTCTCATTATCTTAATAAAACCCTCATACAATCCAGTGAATAGAATAATAGAATTATTTGGTTTGAAAAGACCTTTCAAATCATCAAGTCCAACCACTAACCCAGCATTGCCAAGTCCACCTCTAAATCATGTCCCTAAGCACCACATCTATGCTTCTTTTAAACACCTCTAGGGACGGTGACTCCACCACTTCCCTGGGCAGCCTGTTCCAATGCCTGACAACCTTCAGTGCTTGAAAGGTTGTATGAAAGTGTTCTCACCAGTATTACACACATGTTTTAAGTCCTCACAGCACACAAAAAAAGCAAGTGTGCATCATGGATTTCAAAGAAATAGGGAGAAAGGGAAGTGAGCATGCGCATGTATGTGTGTATGTTATCCTGACATTTGAGAGTGAAATGTGTAAAAAGTATAATAGATTATGTATTTTCCAGTTATAAAATTTTGGAAATATTTGGACCACATAAAAGTAGGTCAATTTTGACTGCTTCCAAACTACAACTTCAAAATATATTGACTTAACAGCTTTTCTTTTTACTTTGCAAGTTTTGATTTTTTTTTCCAGTCAGTTGTATTTAACCTATCACAGTAACTTGGCTTACTTTGTCCTCCCAAGTTTTAGGAAATATGAAGGAAGGGAGGATGTTTTCAGATGGAAGCCAGCCACCATGGCACTGCTAGCACTCTGCAAACCTAGCGTGGTAGTACACCAAGATTCCTACCATGGTCTTAACTTTCTTGATTGGTTCTGCTCAGGGAAAATCAAGTGATAATTAAGACTAAATAAAAACTGAGGATATTCGTTATATAATTACCTGAGCTGTACAACTAACATGGGCTTCAAAGAACTAACTCTCAGCTTAAGTTACCTATAGAGGCAAAAAAAAGGTGTTGAGAAGCTTTCACAGGAGATCCAGAGCAAAAATGTAAAGGCTTAAGGTCAGCTGTCACTGACAGTACGAGTTCTGAGCATCTTCTCAAAGCAAAATCCACAGCATCCTTATTCACTTTAACCTCCTACTAACATCCCAAAGTACCAGTCAAAAAAACCAGCTCCAAACCACTTCTGCACCAGTTAAGGGTACTCTGAATCAAGCTTCATAAAACAAGGACAACAAACAAGCTACATCAGACCAGAACAGACACAAAACACCAAGTTTAGCACAGCTAATATATCCTTATTTACAAGGCTTCCTCCCTTCATTTTGTTCTTAGTTCACTTCTCAGCTCCACCTAAATCTGCTGCCAGCTGAGAAGCTGAGGAAGTTTGTGATAAGTGGCCCAGACCTTAAAAATGCAGAAATACACAGTTCCAGATTCTACAGCTGTATTTCCCATCTGGATGACTTTTAGACACCACTGTCATGTCTTGTATTTTAATAAATGGGTCAGAGGTGGAAGGTCATGATGTCCTACTATTTTACCAGTCTTTGAACCATCCAGTTCCCATTCCTCTCAGCAGAAGAATGTGATACATTATCAACTTCTTTTTTTATATTGCTTACTCAGGAGGAACATTCCAAAGTAAAATAATGTGGGTATTCACTTTCATTGCTTTGAAGAAGACAGTAAAGATCAATTTCAAATTTTAAAATGCTACTTTTTTCATGTTGATAATAAAGCCTGAAAGCAGTAACTCCACCCATGCTGCAAAAAGAGATCCCATTATGAAGCATGTATTTCAGCTCCACGTAATTCCTGAATGATAAATCACCAGGCTCTCCTAGCAAAACCTGAAAAACTGAAGTAGAATGTTTGCAACACAATCTTCAGCTTATGGAAAAATACAAGAGAGGAACAGGAGCAGTGCTGTCTCCCGAAGGAATGGCCTGACCCAGACAAGTGTGCATGCAGCATCCACCAGCAGCTAAATCAAAGAAAAAAGCAGCCTGTGAAGAAACAGGAAACAAAAACAAGGGACGGAAAGAAAAGAATTATTTTTCCTCACATATATAACTTCAATATAAGATGTAGTTGTTAATACTTTTTCCACGGTTTTGATTACAACCAAAGTTAAAGGTATTAGTGCATGCTTCTTATTGACTACAGTGACTGCTGCCATATTTCATCCCAGTACAAAGATGCAGGCTACTGAAAATATTTTCCAAGTATTTCAAAGTTTAGAAACAATTCATGCTTAAAATTTTCAGCAAAGTATTGCGATCTAAATGTAGCATTTTACCATGCTGGGGTTTTTCCTTCGCGGAATAGATGACATATTTAAGGCAGAATTGAATAATTACCACAAAATATGTGGGGAAAAAAGACAGCAAAACATAATACCGTAGTACTCTCCTACTCTCGGGCTGCTGTCTTCTCAACTAGCAAGCCTCTTCTGAAGGCATGGCCCCATCATTTGCAAATCAGGATCATTGTCCCTTGGACATAGGAGTGATTTCTATAGACACTGAAACAGAACAGTATCTTGTATCTGGAAAGAGACTGATGGTGCATCATTTTAGGACCTGTTTACAAAAAAGTTACAAATTTTCAATGAACTACTTGTGTTTTTTTCAAAAGAAAACAAACAAAGAAACAAAAGTAGTTATTGTGCCATGGGCATTTGGACAAAAGCATTGAAAACAAAGGCGTTGTTGTGGTGCCAGCAGTAGCACATGCACATCCTCATTGTTATGCTGAAATACCAGGGCTGTTTCATACCACATTTTTAAATAAATTACACACATCAGGAGAACTAGAATAATTCACTCATGAACTTTCTGTGTTAAAAACACACAAAGCTGTTCTGATGGTGTGTTTATGAATGATGACTGAAGTCAGTAACAAGAAAATGGCCATCTCTCAGACACAGCATCTGACAAAAACAGACACATTTCATGGGAAGCATTTTATCTAGATGTGGGTACATGCCCAACTCACACCAGACATTCTGTGGGTTGATCCAAGCCAGTACACAACTCTTCTCAAAGGATTTGGTTGGTTGGGGCACGGGGTCAATTGGCTTTCTATGTCAAGTCATAAAGACATACAGAACACACATGCACACACAATGTATATACACACCCACACACTCTCTTCCATACATATAGTAATGTATCTCCTTTACGGGGGAGAGATTTAATACCAGGAAAATAGGCAACCTTCTCACATCCTTATTTTGCTTTTACCCAAAGTTGGAACCAGTTCTGCTGATACAACAATCACCTACTAGTTTAACATGTACAAAAGAATACACAGAAAACTCAAGCTGACTGAACCGGTTCAAACTGAATTGTCACCTTGCTCTAGTACTTTCAAAATCCAAGAGGCAGCAGTGGAAAAACACACACACTCAGAAGTCTTGACAAAGATGAATGTCTTTGTGCAGATTTCAAGTCCCAGCTTGAATCACAAGGCTAAATGGTACTGTTGCTGAGATTATTCCTTTCACAAAAGGGAGATATAACAAAGAAAAAAATATTTGAAGAATTGGCTGGGTTCAGGAGACATTTCTTTGCCTTAACACCAGACGATATCAAAGTTTTATTTCACCAGGTGGCCACAGAAGATATTGGCACTTGGAAGGGTGCCTTAGGGTCTCTAAGCAATTCAAGCTGAGATGCTGTCACTCGCTAGCATCTCTATTCCTGTTAACAACCAGCTCGTATCTGTATCACCAATTCAATCCACTCCAATGGCGATATGGTCACAGGGTAAAAACTAATGCTACCTGGAGCAGGTTTAACTTAGCTCTACGTTTTATGGTGGTAGCATGTGCTATAAGAGGAGGTTAAATTTGCATACAGCAGAAAAAGACTGACCCTCACCAACTTCTACTCAAACAAGAAAGCCATGAGGGCTCCATAAGGTTTCTGTATGACTTATAGTTACATATTACAGTTATATATGAAGAAAGGATTTCCAGCCTCCTTTTCTCATTCATATTCTGTAATTGCCATCTTTTTTCGGCCGTTCCCATCACACAGTAAGAGGAGCAGCAGACCAGAATAATCTGTAAGGCAACAGTCTCAACTCCTGCATTAAATAGGGAACACAATAAATATTCTTTGAGCACAAGAAAACTGCTCAGAGCAGGAGGCCCTAGCAGGGCTGAACGCCAAGTCAGAGAGCCCTGAAACTCAGGTCAGAGGAAACCATAGGCATATGTCTTTATAAGAAGGGTTCAACAGTGCCCTGAACCAATGGATTTGTAATCTTACAGTACTGGAACTAGCACAAGATCCCTTATCCAACACCTTCCATGTGAATATTGAAGCTACACAGACAACTTCTTCAGTGGAAGCAAGGCAGAATCTGAATGGTCTGACAGGAAGCTAACTGATAAAAAGAATGAGGAAAGGATTCCTGATGACAAAATGATGATATTAAATTTAAAATAATCCTCAAAGTGTCACCCCGTTGCTTTCTTGCTTGAACTGTGCCCAAGAACAAAAGCCAGAAGAAGGTCACATCTTGCACATCAAAAGTACTGAATGAAGATTCAATTGATACAGCCATGTTCTGTCTCAGCAAGCTACAGACAAAAATATTGGAGGGGAAATGGAAGGAGGACACAGGGGATGGAATATTCTGTGGAACAGATTTAGCTCTATGATAAAGCTGGATAAATTGGAATTTTTATTTGCACTTTTCAGAAAAGCATGACACTTTTTCCACATGATGGGAGTTTCATTATAGAGTTTAAAATTTATATCACAATTCTCAAAGGGAAACACCATCCATTATGTTTCATTTATGTAATCTCAGCTCCCCTGAAGGTCTTATAATTTTGAGAACCACTAATTTGTTAGAGGGTAAAACAAAGCAAAACAAAAAAGAAGGCGGGAATGGAAAGTTTATGCTCAGCCTATGAATAGCAAGGGATAAAGAAAAAATCAAGACAGATATTTAGCAATCTCTAGCATTTCTGAGCACTCTGCATGGGCAGAAGCCTTTGCTCAGTCCACCAAAAATAAACGAGGAAGGAGAGCAGAGCACAATTTGGACACATTGAGAAGCAGGATACAATAACACCACAGTAACCACTCGCAGAGTATCTGAGATTGGAAAACTATCAGCTCTCCCATGTTCATGTGAGGTGACCACAAATTCAGTTCACCTGTTTCAGCCAGTCAGTCCAACTGCTTTCAGAGAAAGGCAAACAAATATTGTCAGTAAAAACAAAAAAACCTAACAGCCAGTCAGGGTTGGGAAGAAAAGCAGGAGGGACACAGATGCAGCAGAAAACACAAATTAAATAGGCTTGAAAATCTGAGCTATATAAAAAAAAGTTCAGTCATAAAAACTCCAGAAATTAAAGGTAATTTTCCTATTATTAATGGTCAGTAAGAATGAACATACATTTCTTTACAACATGATAGCAAAGTCTTGGAAATTGTAAAAGCTGACTTCAGTTCCTAAGAAAGGTACCAGGAACATCCTTTTCCAAAGGTAGTGTAGTTTTTAAAGATTTTGGAAATCTTGTATTCCCCTTTTTATCTTGATGAAGCATACAGTTTGGGTAAGGCTGCAGGATGCCCATAATAGAAAGAGACCTGGCTGAGAAATTAAAATTGCTGGCATTTATTTATTTTTGAATATTTCTCGACCTTACATGTCCAGTGACAAAATGTCCCAGAGGTTCTTGGCTTCTGTGTTTTATTTTTAACAACCCCGAAAAACAAAGCTGTTATGACTTACAAGCTGCATTGGCTTTGCAAGGACTTCACAGTTAATTGAGCTATAACCACTTAGCCTGCAGGAGGCACCAGCCCTGCCAACTCTGGAGGCAATGAAAAAGTTCCCCAAGCTACTGCCAAGCTACTCTCCTGTCCTTTTTTTACTTAAATGCTCCAAAGCAATGTGGCTTTTCGGGAGAGTGAACTTATTATTAAACTCTAAAAACATAAAGCACAAAGCCCCTATAGTAACTCATGTGACATGCATGCTCAGAATAGTTACATCTCCATGATCTTAAACGTAATCTCTTGAAGTTCCCTGAGGCTTGTTGAGCCAGACACATACAAAGCTTTTAGGCATTTCAGTTGTGGAAATTTAAATTTCTTGACTGGACTTTGTCAAGGAAATATGAATGTCCTCCAAAATCCTATCACTCAAAAGAAAGCAGCTGTCAAGCTTCCTTAATTAAAAAAAATAAATAAATAAACCTGCATAAAAGGAAGAATAGGCTTATTTTTTTATAAGAGGATGATCGAACTTCCAAAATAAAGAATAATTTATTCTTTACTGGTAGACAGAGATACAGGATTCCCCCTGCAATTTTCATGTTTAACTTCTACCAGTAGGTCAACCAACAATGACCCTTATGAAAATAAGCAGATACTGTTTCGCTGTGCCCTTGACCTACAGCATACAACCTTCCAGACCTCCTCTAATACAATGAATAGGAGGCTTATCACCATGAGTCATCAAACTACTGCCATGAGGTCATTTGTGGACTTAAAGTTGTATAGATCGTTATGATATATATCAGTCAAAAATGACTGAGCTGGGAAGTGCATGTAATAACTGAGGTAATAATATGAGGTCACAAGAATTTTATCTACTAAGTAAAAATATAATTTTCTGTAACCCTTCCTTAGATGGTTCAAGTACAGACTGTGCTACTTCTCCTGGATATAACAAAAGCACAGCTGCTTTACATCACTTGCAGCATTGTTACTACAAAGCAGTATTTTCCATTGAGCACCCATTAGGAACACCGTGCAATAGGTTACACGTTCACATAGGTAAGAGATGTCTCTTGGCAAACTGATCTTGCCTGCATTTTTTCTTAGTAGTTACTGTGCTTCAAGTTTCTACAGATAACAGTTTTGTGAAGATTTATCCCTTCCAGCTCAAAACCTTCAGAGAGGGAGACCTCACAAAACCTCCCAGCCTCAGAAAGTCCATCCAGCCTGGGGCATAAAGGCAGACTCACATTTCTTTCTTAAAGACCCTTTAAGGTTTTCATTTTTTGTTTCTCTGCTTCCCTTCTAGCACACAGTGAGATATTGACAGAAGAGGTTTGAAACTTTGAAGACTTTTGAAGATGTTTTGTGGCCAAGAATTAAGCATCTCTCCTCCCTGCTCTACAGGAGCACCCAAATGCATTAAGATTTCTCTGGCAGGTCACAAAACAAACTTATTCAGTATGCATACTGAACTGCTCTTTACAAATTTAAGTTAAAGAAATTCATTAAGTAAATCCTGTGTTCTTTGTAATTTTATAATGCAAGACAGCTGGCTCTTTCCAAAGATTTTATATGCTATTTTTCCACACTGCTATCCGTATTTGGCATTAAGGTAGCAGCCTTCAACACTGGAGGAGATGGAAAATTATTATCTGGGCAGCTGTCAGACTGAAGACACAGAGACAGTCTCTGACCTGAACACTTTCAAATGTAAAACACAAGTAAATGAAAATTACTTTAAATGTAAAACACAAATGTAAAACCAATACATATCAACTACAGGATATAAATACAAAAATTATTTTTTTAAAAAAGGAGAAATAAACTAAAAGATGCCTAATCATCGCATTTAAATAGCAAAGGACAAAAATAGCTACAAAATGTACCTGGTTAGGATGATGCTTTGAAACATCATCTAGACCTATGAGAAATGAAACATTACCATATACTAAAACAATAGAATAGAGTTTTATTATCAATAGTCAATCAAATTTAGCAGAGTAAAGGAGTGGCGCTATTTCCAAGGATGCAAAACGAAAGGAACACAGTAAGCAAGTTAACCTCACAAGCAAGGTAGAAATAAAACCAAGGGATGTTTGTTTACAGAAATAGCCAAAAAGCAGAATCTTTGTCATGCTATATATAAGGAATATTATTACTCAGAAATCAAATGAGATAACTACATAGTAGTAAATCAAACTGTTTTCAGAATTAGAATCTATCACACAGTTCAGTATTTAGGCTAGATGAAAGGATGATATTACAGGAAATTAGGGGAATGAAATATCTGTGATAAAATTTAAGGTCAGTGAACTTTTCTGCTGGTTGCAGTGAATCTAATAACACTTCAAGTCTGCTGCTGAAACATCTCTGAACAGTTGATAACAAGAGTTACAGTAAAAGAATAAACTACAACTACAATAACACAGAAAACAAATCATCTGCTAATCTGTATTCTACCAAATTTAGTTTAAATGAAAAAATAGTGTGTAAATGACTTCCCAACTCCACTGTCTCAAATACCACAGTGGCAGGAATGTTTAGGATAGTATAGCAACACGGTGACCTGTACCACTCATATATACATGATCAGAAAAATCACACAGGTTTAGTTCACTCACTTATATGCATCCAATCAATTGTCTTTTTTCTTTGCCCGCCCCCCCCGCTTCCCTCTCCCCCTTTTTAACAGGCTCTTCTAAAGTAAATTAGATTATCACAGACTAAATGAGTTTAATTCAGAGTGAAACATCCTGAAAAACACATGCCACTAAATAAAAGCATCAATAAGTTAGTGTGACTGACTCAGACCAAGTTGAAAGAACATTCAGCACAGGCTACTTCTAAATTTCATTCCAGAAATCCAATAGAGAGCTGAGCAGCACTGATAAATAAGCTACATCTACGTACTTGTGTTCAAACCTATGTAACTTTTATATATTGTAGAAGACACAAACCCTTATGTGCTGTAGAAGCAGAATTACTCTATAAGTAGAAACTTTAATCAAAGTTTCAACTGAACCTTACACTGTCACTAACATTAACAATGACTTTTCTTATGCTGCTTGACTGTTCTGGGTTGTTTTTTGTTTTTTCTTTCATTTTTTGTTCAACCAAATTACCCTTGTTTCTGCCATCACATATTCCATATTCATATCCTACATCTTCCAACTTATCTTAATATTTTTTTGTAGCTTTTATTTACTTTGAGTCTCATTCTGCTGCTGTCACAAGAGTAGCAATATGCTTCCCTGTATACAACAGCTACAAAATTCCCTCAGCTTAAGATTTCAGCCTATAACTTCCTCCTAATTAACATCACACAGCATCCCCATTAGGAGCACAGCACAGGAATGCTCGCTGCTTTACCCAAGGAGCCATAAGAAATGGTAAACAATTTACTTACACTAGTTTTAATTTACATATAACCAGATTTCTGCCTGAATTTTTCTTTTCATTGATGGCAAATTAGAGAATAAGGAACAAGTTGGGGTCAAAATCTGCCTGCTTTCTCCATTATGAAAGCCTTTGGAAAGTAACACCCTCTAACAGACCTCTCACTCAAGATACCATACATGCATTTTTTGACTAGGGCAACACTACTACTCAGATAAATGAAATTAGAAGGTGACCTCATCTTCAGTGGTATTTGCCTTTGTTCTAACGCTCCTAGTCTAAATCATAGGGCTGGAGCCTGTAGTCAGCTGAAATCGAGAAAAATCTACTTAACACAGGGTCCCATTCTTACTGTTCTTCCGTCTCAAACTTATCAGATAACATACAAGTGTTTCTTAATTTTGGGGGTTTTTTCCACCCATGTAGCCAAGATTAGCCATGGCTGCATTACAGAACCCAGCATGACCAAGGTGGATTAGATACTGCTAAGAGGAAAGCAACAGCTTCATCAGGTCCTGCTAGTGAAGTCTACGGCTGTAGAGTTACTGTCAAATAATAGGGGTCTGGCACAACATCACTGAGATTACCTTCTGAAAGTTACATTTTTACTACAGCCTTTCTTATTTTTCTGGCTCTAATATTTGTTTCTGACAAAATCAAAACAAACGGCAGAAAAGCCAAACTCATCACAGATTTTTTTTCCCCTTCCCATTCTCTATATCATGTTAACTTCTACATGATGAAAACATACAGGACTGTATTTCTACTGATTGCTCCCACAGATCTGAATGAAGTTCCACTACCTAGGGGACAGAATTACATTTACCAAAAAAGGCCATGAACAACCTGAGCTTGACCAAACTTAACCAAGAGTCTACAAAAGTCAAGCAAAAACCCTCTCGTTGGCCTAATATTCTTTGGATCTAGTCCCATCCTAGATGAGTACTTAGAAATACAACGGATACATATAGTCCCATCAAAATCAGTGATGCACTGCATACTTAAGAAAATGTATATTAATTAATAACTTTAAGAGCTTTTCCAGACAAGAGCTTTGTTCTACTAATATTAAACTACCAGAAATTTAACTGGCTTCAACAACAGTGCTGTAGTCATGGCTAAAAGGAAAACCTTTCCAATGACAGCGTGAAAAGTATTTTCATGCAAGTGTGCCTTTATAATTTAAAAGAAAAATCAAGTGGAAAAATTTCTGTTCTTGCTCCTAAAGAACACTTAACTTATAATGAGCTCACACAACAAACTATTTATGAAGGAAAATACATTATACTGTATTTGACAGTTATAATGCTATAAACTTTCATCTAGACCAAGCTCATATTGAAAAACCTTTTAAGTGTCACTAAAAAGACACAAGAAAGCCACAAGCTGTATCTAGTATTTTTTTATTAAGTCACTACCATATCAACTAAAAACCTAGAGAATAATAAACATATTTGAAACATAGGCTGTTATGCCTTAAACTCGGCATTACAAATATTGAAATCCGCACTCATAACCCGCTGCACACCTCATTATCATGGCACAGCTGCAGAGACAGACGGCTCACATAAAATATATATTGTTATGAATGTGTCAGATCATTCAATAATTATTGCTCAAACAAAGCAGTACAGAAGAACTGCTGAAGTTCCTTCATAAATTGGCCACCCATGGTTTTCCTTCCTTTGTGAAAAAGCTTCCTTTAAAATGTACAACCTTGGGGTGAAAATCCACAGTAACTTAATTTTTTTCTAGCTTCACGGTGTCAATCACATGAAATTTTTTTGCCCAGTCCACCCCAAAACTAACTTATTGTGCAGACAGACATACAGCATACAGATAGCTGCAGGAACACAGGCTGGACTGAGGGATGAGGGAGCTCGAGCTGCCGGGGCTGCGATGGCCACAAAGCCGCACACCTCCCATGTGGGGCCATATTGTGAGGGCTGATGTTCTGGTACCTCCCTGGCCCTTCCCACCTTGGGAATTACGCTGAGATAGTCAGCACAGTTTTAAAAGGTCTCTCAAAAGCCACAACAGTCTCATCTCTTTAGTTCGCTATCAACTTCAGCTGAGTCTGAATCAGTGGTGTAATGGTAAATTGTTTATCATTTCTCTACCAGAGCTCATTTTTAGTGCCTTCTACCAGAGGAGACTCACATTTCTGCAAAGGAGCTCAAGACAGGCAGGCTCAGATAAAGCAGCTGTCACTAGGGACCACAAGAGGCTGACAAGGAAGGATGAAGGAGCAGAGCAGAAAACGTAACGGGCATCTCCGAGTGCACTAGATAAGAATCATTCCCAAGCCACGCACGTTAGAGTCCATGGGGAAGGAAAAGCAAACAAAAGCTAGTCCCAAACTACACACAGCTTCTAAGATGTCTGCATTTTTACTCCCTGATCTTCTGATTGCCTTTGTCAAGAAACACTTTTATTCGCTTCATGCTGCAAATATATAAATCTTACATCTACCTTCATCTTCGGTGCTGCCTGCAGGCAAGAAGCGCAACTTACACAGTTCCCTCATCTTCCAGACTGACTTCTTACACCCACTTTAAACATGCTCTTAAGTACTCATTTGTATAGTAAACCTAACAGGAGCCCAAGCAGAGGCAGAGCTGCATTCTTTACCAGGAACTGCCACACAGACACTTTGTTTTTGAAGCACCAAAGTCTTTTCCTACTGAGAACATAAGCATAAAATTTGAATTCTCAAGCTATTCACTATAGCATGGCAGAGAAATAAGAAATGTGATGTAATTACAAAATAAACCCATGTATAATCACGAAATATGAGTGCATACCTTCCCTGATAGCGGTAAAGGGGGTTCCTTCCTCTTCCTGTAATCTAATTACCTTCAAGGCCACCAGCTTTCCATTTACCCTGAAAAGAAAAGAGGAAAGGGGAAGGAGAAATAAAAAAACAAAATTAAAGGAGAAACAGTATTTCTCACAATAGAACTTGTTTCCCATCATGTACTTATTCAATTTCTTCCTGTCAATGCCAGTGATTCATTTATAGCACGGCAAGAAACACTTCATAGCTTCCATAATGTCAACTTTATATTTTCACACTCAGATGCAATCCAAGAAATGATCTCAGCTTTCTGTGAGTCAGTCTGTTTCCTTTCTATCACAGCACTAAACTGAAGCTTTGTTAAGAAGTATCACATTGTAAAATAAGGCTTTAAACTATCTGTCCTTTGTTTGGTCACATTGTTCAAAGAAAAAGGCATACGATTTTCATCAATCACCCTACTTATAGTATATTCATAGTGATGCTTCCTTCCCACTGCCTCACACCCATAATTATTATACTCAAAAAGCCATGGAAGCTTGAGATGGAAGATATCTTTTAGGTCATTCTGGCCATACCCCATTATGGCAGGATAGTCCCTAAGGTACATCCTTGACTACATGGCCCAGGCTAGTTCTAGATTATAATGACTATTGTTTATAAGAATAAAGATATCTTGTGCTCCAAGGGACAAAACTTCACAAGAGGTCACTGTAGTTTAAAATCTATTTGGCTGGTTTCACTTCTAGCATTCAAAATTTCACCACACATGAATCATATTCAAGGTCCTGCAAAAAAACCACAGTTGGTTCAGTTCATCCAAACTAAATCTCACAAAAACTGAATGAAAAAGACTGATAATGATTACCCTCTTCAAGAACAAACTCATACTCTGAAAATTTAACAGATTCCCCAGGTACGGCAAGCAATGGGAAGGACAGATTACTGAAAAGGCATAATACAGTTGCCAAAAAACAAAAAAAAATTACAATTTCTTTCTGTAAAAACAAAATTAGCCTTTACAGCCACAAAGCCCAAGGAAGAATTGGAGCTTTCACACTCTTGTAGTCATGGAGGCAATTCCTTATTGTACTGGGGCCTCGAGGATGTATTCATTTTTCTAAGCAAGATGATACAGACACCTACCAAGTCTGAATTCATCTTCTCCCTCAGGCTTTTAATTTTTGCAGTTAGATGATTTCAGTGGCAGGATGGCTACCATCTTGTTTCTTGTGATTATTTTTCTTCTACAACTGCCAGAATCTCATTAGCCCTATATACACTATTACATAATTACTCCAAGTGACTTAAGAAATCCTGGTTATCAAAAGATGGCTTACTCATAATCTTCCAGCTATTCATAATACTTCAGACTGGCACCAGCAATTTAAGTCTCAGGCCACTAGTCACCATTGAAAGATAATGATCACCTTAAACCTACTCGATTATCTGGATTTATCCTTATAATTACCTTACATATACTTTTGTTAGATTTAAACAGAATTTCTGGCATCAGAAAAAGATAAGTCTTGCCCCAAGTAATTTCACATGTCATGCACAGACAGGAGAATTAACCATAATAAAAGCAGTAGAAAGACTGATGACAGACATGCTGTTCATATATATATGTAGTTTTCAATGCCTTCATCAATACACCACCCTACCTATCACAGACATATAAATAAGTTATATACCTGAAAAACTTGATTATTTTACAATATATGAAATAACTGTGCAGGAGGAATTTAAATAAGTCATATAATTTCGCAGATCAAGAGCAAGACAGATACTGTGTTCAGAGAAGGCAATGCAGAATTCAACAGGGAAGAAGAAAGGAAGAAAACCAAACCAAAACCAAACAGAAAATCAAACCAAACCAAAATCAAACAAACAAAAAACCAAACAAACAACAAGAAAAAAAAAAACAAACCAAAACAAACAAAAAACCACAACCAGACAAAGGAGGTACTAAGGAAACAGGGATGTTTCCTGCCACAGAAAGGTGAATAGCATGCAGCATTGTGTAGATTATGTTATTTTTAACCCGAAGTTCTACATTCCATTAATTCCATAAGAGCAATAAATAACACAAACAGCAACAGTATGGAACTCATTTCAAAAAGTTCACAATTAAACACAGTAGGTGGGCTGTGTTATTTAGTTATCACTGCCACTTTGTCATTGGTACCTGTCATCATCCTGATAGACATCATCGCAATTCTTAACACTACTGAAATGATCGAACTAATCTCAAGGAGTGTTCCTCTGGGATTTCATTCTGCCCTTTAGTATTATTTATCTCCAATATATCAACCTATAACTTCCAGAACAAAACAGCCATTAAAATCTTGGCTTTAGCTCATTGTCTACAGACAGGAGCGTGCAAGACTGGAGATGTGAGAAATGATGAAGTATCATCAATTAAAAGAGAGACGTGTGTGTATATTAACATCTTTTAGCTATTCTCCCACTGATGCAATCTCAGGATGCAATTAGATGATGCTGCAGAGATGAGCTAACGGCTACTGTAAGGTATAGCCTTGCTCCTGCTAAATCCATGCCACACACTCCTGCCACTGTCCTTTATTTGCTGTCATCCCTGCCAGACCCTACAGTGAGACTTCTTCGAGAGCTTAAATAGGAGAAGACTGGCCCTCCCAAAAGAACTAAATCATATTTTCAAAAATGATGAAGGCATTTTCCACATTTTAAAAACAAAAACCGCTAGAAAACATGTGAGAAGAACTGGGACCTCCTCTTGAGAAGCAGCAAACCATGGTGTCAAGCCAGCTATGTCATGAATTTATGCCCTGAATTGAGTGATGACATGCCAAAATAACGTGGCAATTTCCTTAGAAACAGCATTTAAAAAGAGAGGCCTGGATAAAATTGCCTCTGCAGCATATCAGAATTTGTCTTTGCAGGCTTCAATAGTGATCAGATAAGGTGTGCAGAATTCCTTTCAGATATTACTTCACATTTGTCTTCCACAACTTTCAAAGCATGCTCAGGATTTTCATTATTTTCAAATATAAGTACAAAAACTGACAGGCAGCAGCATTTTAGACAGTGAAAAGGCAATGCTGCTGCCCCTTTTAACATTTAGAATCACAGAATGTTCCTCTTGTTCACTGTCCAAAGTAAACAATTTCAAAGCTTCTCAAAACAATACACTTAACTGGGTCAAGGATTTCACTTATCATCTGAAGTCCATCCTGCCAATAACACCATTAGTTTCTATTAAGGACAATGCTGACTATAACATTCCTATTTTCTAACTTACAAGCCGTCTTTCTTCTTAAACTAACTCGCTCTCTTCCAGTTTCTCATCCAAAAAATCTTCAGAGAAAGGACAGAAGACTTGAAGCCTCTCTAATTATCACACTGAGCTAGTTTACTCTAGGCAAATCACCAACAGCTGATGGACAGTTTTCTAATTTATGGAAATTCAGCATTTTAATGTTACATAATCTCTTCTAGTAATTTTCTGATTTTATATGCAACGTGGGCAAAAGAAAAATTAGTCCAAATTGTTTTCCATGGCATATAGTAGAAGTCTGTACATTATAAAAAGTACAAATGAGCCAGAAATTACAAAAAAGCTAATATAATGTGTCATTCTGCCTTTTATAAAACATCACGTATCAGCATTACCAAAATAAATATATTTATAAAAATGTCCATTTATAAGAAAGTAGAGAAGATTAGAAATTATTTAATGCTCTAATGCATCATTAAGAACACATAATATTGATGAATACAAAGTAACCAATTACTTAATTGGCTTCACTAGGGATAATCCTGATGATGCCACGTAGAGAACAAAAGAGTACAATAACACTATATTCTCAAATTCTTCTGTTGTATTTAGATACAATAAATGTTCTAAATATGACACATTTAAAAGAGTCAATTAACATAAAATCTGCCACTCTGATTTCAATGTGTTTATTTTATACAGAGTTTTACCACTGTCTGGACTTGAGACTGAGTTCATAATTCAAGCAAGTGCTAGGCCTGGGAGTATTTCTGCAAAGAAAAATCAGTAGACAGTAACTGGACTATGCTTTTATTTGTGATACACATTTCAAGAAACTATTTTTTATGAAGAAAAATAACTCTCAATTGTCAAATATTTATTTACGCAAAAAGCTCCAGGCTTGATGATCAAACCTTGAGAAGATCTAATTAGACCTACTCTGCAGTGATATTAATGTCACAAACAGGCATCTACAACCCCAAACAGACCATAGCGGCCTAATGAAACCAGGCTCTTCCAGAATTTTCCTTTGAAGAAACCTGACAGAGACACATTCACTGTAAGTTTAGTTTCCTCTGATTATTCTACCAACGAGTAACTAATTCCACATCTAGGGAAACACTTCTTTTAATCAGTGTCATAAAAGATAGTTCCATGTAAACATGGTTTATCCTATATTTTTCTTACTTAAAAGGACTTATGTTTGTAGTTTATAAAAACTACTTACAGCTCCACTAAAGCCCTAAGGTGCAAATACTCCAGGGACTAACATGGCCCTTCAGTTTCTCTTTATGACTCCCACCATGTTCTAACTTCCATTCGAAACAGAAGTTACCTTCTTTTAGAAGAAGCCAGTGGATTAAAGATACTTCATAATGCTGACAATTATTAAGGCTGAAAAACAGAAGATCAAAGAGTTCCAAGAGAGATGAAGGATTTAAATTATTAATTAGTGTTGTCACTGGAACTCGGGGATCCTGTTCTTCACAGGACTCCAGGTAGTCTCACACAATGTCGCAGCCCTCACTTGAACAGGAGCAGGTTAGCAGAATCGGAGCATTTACCTCCAGGTCCATCGTCCCTACCTCCCACCCTACATCATTCAGTCCAAACTCATCAGCTGCTTGTCCAAGTGCATGGCCTGCACTTGCCTCATGCCTGCTGGAAGCAAATCACTTGGGACGGGCAGCAGGAGAGCAATGCACAGCTCTGGTCCTCCTCCATATACCTTGAATCTCCTTTGGGCTGCTGATGTTCATTCAAAGAACTTGTTTTCACATAAAGAGGATTTGAAGACAAACATAGTGATATCACTCATAAGTCAAGTGGCCTCTTACAACCCTGCTGCACAACGACAATCACAGGGGACCTTCTGAGAGATGCCATTCCACAGCTAACTGGAAAATACATTGGTGCATAATGGCATTTATTTGGCAAATTGCTTCACCATTTGCTCTACCATTCAAACCCTGCATATATGTGTCAGTGCCAACAAATTACTATCCAACAACTTTTAACACTTATACCCAATATAACTATGTTCTATCCTAGTTTTTCTACCACATTTTCCTTTGCAATTTGGGTAAGTAACAGAATAGATTTTCTTTCCTCAGTTTTGTATCCTGCCACAAGAGATAACGATGCTAAGTCACTTCTGTAAACTGCTTTGCATGTTGAAGAACAGCATATATAATGTAATGGTCTCTTTATAGATCCAACTGTAGAGGAAAAAAAATCTCCCAATATTTCTTTTAAACACTAAGGAATACACTCAGTAAGTGGTCAACGTAGTCAACAATTCGTTTTCTAGTTAGAATCTTAGTACCTTATTTTAGTAGTTATAGTACTTTAGTAACTTTTTCCACCATTTGGCATTTTAGTTCAACTTCCAGTTTCCATGAGTTTTGCATCTAGTTCAACTTGAAGATCCTGTTTTTGTTAAAGATTTACAATGCTAGAGATCTTTTTAAAAGCATCCATGTACATACTTCATAAACCTATGTCATGACATTGAGATGTGTAGTAGAAAGCAGCTTACAAAAATCAGTTGAGCACATTAGTTAAAAAACAAAGGGGGTGGGGAAAGAAGAAAGAAAATGGGGAAGCCCTAATAGGTAACCATAAAATGCTTTTTCATAATCATGAATGTATATTTACAGACATCTGGTATACCCAGATTAAAATAATTTCATTTGTAGATGAACACTGATTTCACACAGTTTGCAAGAAATACAGGAAAACATACAGAAAGTTTAGGTCACTAATGCAACACAAATCAGAGCAATTTTGAAATGTTCAGTCTAAATAAATTGGCCAAAAGATGAAAAAAATCTTATCTGTGAACTGGACTGGTGCACATGAAATGTATCAGGGAGTATATGAACATAACACCTCACATGGGCATGGAGTAAAGACAGGAAAATTACCAAAATGTGACAGCATGACAGACAAAACCATGGCAAGTTCTTCAGGCCATTCAAAGCCTATGGAACTTGCAATAGATTGCACATAAAACAAAATAAAAGACAATGAAAGTGTCATGGAGGTTTCATAAAAGGAATTGGCTTCAATGAATATGAACATAAAATGACCTGACTACCTGAAAAAATACCTTTCATCTTTGAGTACACATTGGAATCACCTTGAACAGATACACATACAAAACCAGATTTCAAACAGGAACAGGTAAGATACCTCGACTGAAGAACTACTCTACACCTCTGCAGCCTTCAAGCTCTCCTTGACAGCATCAGCTTCTACTGTGCTCTGCTCAGTATTCTACCAACTTGTCATATTAATAGATAAAAGGGATAGGCACCAGAATTAGGACAAGCATTTTATTAGGGATAAATTGAAATGATGTAATTTTGTGGCAGGAAAATTAGGCAAAAATATGTTGATTGAGCTCTCTCTTACAAATACTACACATTTTTTCAATACTGTGAGCACATGCAACATAATAGTGGTGCCACCAAAAGTAAAGGTATGCTAAAAGTCACATGGACAAGCAAGAAGCAGGGCAGGAGCAGTGGAGATGCCATTGGCTTGCCTCTCAAAACACAGACACACGCTGTGAAAGCAGCAGTCACAGATCACATTGCTGTAACCGAGGTAATCTTTTTTAATTCTTTGCCTTGAAGGGCAATTGAACACAGTGGGAGGAGAGGATGGAAACCCTGCCAACTCATACTATTGCCAAAAGCACAGGTTTTTCCCTTAAGTGCAATATGCAGAGCTCCCAGGCCTCTGCACTGCTGCATAAGGGGCTCTGGTTGGCAGCAGCTCCCCTGTGCCATCACCAGCTTCATCTCCAGACTCTCGTAACTCACATCAACATTTATGTGCCACAGATCAAGCCAGATGCCATTGCTGTACATTCAGGTAAATTTATAATCAAGCTCAAGAGAGAGAAGGTCAATGGCAGCAGGAAGATATACGTGTTGATACAGCCAGACAGCACTTTTTCAGCTCAACCGCACAATGAAACGATGTAGGAATGAAAAAGGCACCTATTGTATGGAAAATGTTCAAGGTGCTAGCCAAACACAGAGTAAATGGAACTTGCATCATTTTTTACAGCGTTATCAGTATATTACTAGGCCTTCTAAATTTTACATTAAAAAAAAACAGAAATCACTTCAAAGTGGTCTGATTTTCATGCAGTAAATAGCCTCTTGGGATTTTATACAACAAAGTAACATGTGAGAATCCAGGCTGAACGAAAGTAGAAAATGAACATGCCAAGATGAGTTTCATTACTCACGCCTGATGTGCAACACGTGAAATCAAATAGATTTGCCTATTGATGCAACCGTCAGCCAGAAACAAATGGTAGCTTGGCTATTTCTCCAATAAACAAAAAAGCCCAGCCTAAGAGAATACTGCTTCGCTTTCCTCAATAACACAGTCTTGTTCACTCTGCTGCTTCCTCACCCCAGGGAATCATTTTTATCTGACTACAAAAAGAGAAATCCATCATCTAGTAAGAGGAATTAACCCACTTCATTTCACTTTCCTGGGATACTGCTGCAAATACTCCAACAGACAGAAAAGTTTGATAGGAAATCAAGGGCTTGCTACCACTGACTGTGCTCCAAGTTAGAATAAGCCAGGCTTGGCCTGAAAGCATGTTACTGCACACATTATTTTAAATTTTAGGAAAGGAATGGCCAATTTTCTGTCTTTGGAGGCAGGTATGTACCTTTTAGTCTTTCCAAACAGTAAGCTAAGTTCACAAATTTTTTATTCTATCAGGGGAAATAATTTAAAAAGCTGAAATATATCTCAGGAAATGCACTAAAAAAATACGCAAACCCCACTACTTGCCATATGCAGCTGATGATAAATATTAAGCATGATAATTCTGAGTACAAAGCATCATTCAAAACAGATTAGTCTGACCTTTAATTCTCCATCTTCAACTACAGTTAAGGACACATCTCAGTAACATTTTGGCAAAATGAGAAAGCCAAGCATTAGAGTTGATTAAGAATTAGGGATTCTCAAAGATTTTTACCTAAATGCACTTGTACAAGTATTACCAGCTTTTCCAAATACACATCATGTCTGCATTCTGTGGTGTGCCATGAGGGCTTAATCCTTCAGCAGCCAAAACTGGGCACATGTCAAAACAAACAGCCCTCTTTCGACCTGTTTTGCTCATTTTACTTCCCTCTGAGCCTGTAGCCAGGGGAGTACAGTGATGCATATCACAGTCTCATCCTATGCACCTACACCAGATGCTAGAAAAAACTTCCTGTACCTATCTATTCCTCTATCATTTTAGATAAAGCTATAAACAGTCAGAGCCAATCTGCCAGAAAAGCAGCAGTATAGTTAAGCTGTCATGGAATGGCTGGAGCCAATGCTGGCCCAACCATTCCCCACCACCTGTCCATCTATCTTCCCCAATACGATGTTGTTGCAGTGATGGTCTCTCTTCTTTGGGGCCAGAGGTTCCTCAGTTTCTCATGGGGACAGAAGAAGTAACAGGGCCACATTATCTCAACCAACAACTCCTTTTCAACAAGCAGACAGCCCCTTTAGTGTTCCCCCTGTTCTTAAGGAATAACCTCATCCTGTTATGTAGTTCAACTGTTTCTCTAGTTCAAGAGTAAGAAGTCTGGACTGGGCAAGTTGAATCTGGGTGGTGCTGTGTCATATGGGAATTATTCAATTCTTAGCTAGGAAAAAAAAATGCCAAACAAAAGCCTCTCTTCTGTGCCTGGGAAGATCATGGAACAGATCTTCCTAGAAACTATGCTAAGGCACACGGAGGACAGGGAGGTGATTTGGGACAGCCAGCCTGGTTTCATCAAGGGTAAGTACTGCCTGACCAACCTAGTGGCCTTCTATGATGGAGTGACTACATCAGTGGACAAGAGAATAGCTAGGGATATTGTCTGCCTGGACTTTGACATGGTCCTTTGACATGGTCCCTGATAACATCCTTCTCTAAATTGGAGAGAGATGAATTTGATAGATGGACTGTTCGGTGGATAAAGAATTGGATGGATAATCACATCCAGAGAATAGTGGTCAATGGCTCAACATCTGGATGAAGAACAGCAGTGAGTGGTGTCCCTCAGGGGTCTGTACTAGGACCAGTATTGTTTAGTATCCTCATCAGGAACATAGACAGTGGGATTGAGTGGACCCTCAGCAAGTTTGCAGATAACTCCAAGCTGAGTGGTGCAGTTGACACACCTGAGGTATGGGATGGCATCCAGAGTGACCTGGACAAGTTTGAGAAGTGGGCCCCTGCAAACCTCATGCGGTTCAACAAGGCCAAGTGCAAGGTCCTGCACCTGGGTAGCAGCAACTCATGGTATTACTAGAAGCTGAGAGATGAAGGGATTGACAGCAGCCCTCCAGAGAAGGACTTGGGGGTAGTGGTGCATGAAACGCTGAACATGAGCCAGCAATGTGTGCTTGCAGCCCAGAAAGCTGACCCGTATCTTGGGCTGCATCGAAAGGGCTGTGGCCAGCAGGTCAAGGGAGGTGATTCTATCCCTTTACTCCGCTCTGCTGAGACTCTACCTGGAGTCTTGCATCTAGCTCTGTGGTCCTCAGCACAGGAAAGACATGGACCTGTTGGAGACGGTCCAGAGGAGGCCACAAAAATCATCAGAGGGCTGGAAGAGCTCTCCTGTGAGGACAGGCTGAGAGAGTTGGGGTTGTTCAGCTTGGAAAAGAGAAGGCTCCAGGGAGACCTTATTGCAGCCTTTCAGTACTCGGGTGCCCATAAGAAAGAAGGGGACAGACTTTTTAGCAGGGCCTGTTACAACAGAATATGGGGTAATGATTTTAAACTAAGGAAGGGTAGATTTAGACTAGATATAAGGAAGAAATTTTTTACAATGAGGTGGTAAAACACTGGCCCAGGTTGCCCAGAGAGGTGGTGGATGCCCCATCCCTGGAAACATTCAGGGCTGGACGGGGCTCTGAGCAACCTGATCTGGTTGAAGATGTCCCTGCTCATTGCAAGGGGAGAGGGATGGACTAGATAACCTTTGAAGGTCCCTTCCAACCCAAACTATTCTACAATTCTATGAAAATTAAGAAGGTGATGGAATATTAGTATAACATTAAGAATATTACTATAACATTAGGAATATTCTCTGTGTTTGCATTCTTATCTACATCCTAATAACACACATTTTTTTCAAAATTCATTTTAAAGACCTTGCAAAAAATGTTACGAAGCAGCAGAATAAAGTATATATATATTATAATTCACCCTTCTGTAGAGCTTGTTATTTATAATGGAGAAATGTAGAACCCAGTAATTTCAATTTATTATTCAACTACCATTAAAATCATTAAAATCATATTTCTTACACATCTGCAGTCAGCTCTAATAAAACAAACTAATATTTCTAATCAATCTATGTTTCATAACACATTCACAAATCACCACTAAATGAAATAGCTACAAGGAAGTGCTTTGCTTTGTTTTTAACTTTCAGACTGTTCCACTGATTGACAGGACATGTAGTAGTCCTGTTGGCTTAGTTCAGACTTACAGAAAGCCAAGGTATATGGGATAACTATCACTGGATACATGCTGTGATTTTCAAAGGGTTTTAGTAGTAAGGCACAAGCTGAAATCCATACGTTTTTCTCATATTACGTAGACCCCAATAAAAAGCTTACATATGTATAATGTCTGGAATTTATGGTGATGTGTGACTGAACCATTAACAATACGATGTAACTCCATTTTCTTGAAGAAAGCTGCCAGTGAAAGACAATACATGCACGGGCATGGCAGATGTGTAAATACTTCTCTTACATTTAGAACGTGTTTCTATTCATATCAGCTGCCATTACGCTCATCAGTCTCAAAGCTACTGAGAGATGAGGACACTACTCATCCTGATTTATTACAAATACTCAGTGAAAAAAGTATTTTTCAGTACCTACCCAACACAATGACCTTGTAAAATGTTAACATGTATTTCTTCGTTTCAGTAGTTATTCTGTCCCATGACTGCCATGATATTCTTTCTGCTGGGAATGGTAAGTTGCCTCAACTATCATTCACAAGACAATGTTTTTAAAGAAAGATACGGCATGTAGCCAATCCCTCTCTCAGAACTGCTTTATTATTATTGAAAATTTGAACATGAAAATTTCATTAAATATACAAATTTGCAGAAGACCTTCTGCTTGACAAAACATAACTTTCAACTGAAGCACTAGCTCAATAAATATATTGTAAGTGTGTTTACTGATTTACTTTATACAATAGAGAGGCACTTAGGGCATTGGAGCTAAAAAACTTGCAAAAAATGACATTAAATTGGCTGGAAAAAAAAATTGACCTGAACACTGTAGATTATTTTGAGCCGGAGTAGTTGCAACAATTGTAAATAAACTCTTGTAAACAAACCAATCCTTCAGTAGTCCAAAATTCCATTAATTCCCTTTATGTTATTTTATTCAAGCTTTTTAATAATGACAAACAAAACAACAGCAACTTATTGCATATATTCAGCATTGCTCTCAGAACATCAGAAGAATCTACTTGAGAGTACATTGTGCTTTTACCCCTAGTGCAACCTTAAAGTGCAAACAAAATATCAGATTAACAACCTGGGATCTCACATTTTTCTGATGGAAAGGTAGTATGTTACCTATGTGACATGGTCTCAGCCTCTTTCATTAGACCACCTGGCAGTTAGTAGCACTGTGCATTCATTCGTCACGATCTTTGTATAAGTGTTGCAACAAGAGTTAATATTTTCTGCTTACCTTCATTTCTACACAAAATAAAATTTAAAAAAATCACTTACTTGCTTTTCCCTTTGTATACTGTTGCATAAGACCCTTCTCCAAGTTTTTCCAGTTTTTCGTATGAATCTGCTTTTCCAAACTTAGGGCTTGTAGGCTAGACAAAACAAAAAAAGATGGCCTTTCAGCATGTATTGCACCTGCACAATATTAACAGCTTTGATTCAGCCTTTAGAGACCAAATGTCATAATCAAAACTCATAGACTTGCATGTTTTCAGCAGCCAACAATAAAAAAAAAAAATTAATAGCAGAGCTAATGAAACAATATAATAGGCTACTCAATAAAACATCATTCAACACCGCAGATGGTGGTTGCTGATATCAACCATACACTTACATCCCTGGAACTATCAAAAGGATTTTGTTCTTAATCAAAGAGACTTTTCTGGGTTTTTTTTTTCACATATAACACTTCATACAGGGAAAAAGATCATTAACAACTAAGCCATCTTATCTTTGTTAAGAGATCTAAGCAACAATCTTAATCTGCCCTACAAAATCAATTTTAAAGAGTTGCCTAGTTTTTTTAGGCTAAAGTCCATCCAAAAGCATTGCTCTAAGTAATTAATGTCTCGTACATCAAACATTGTTCAGATAGTGGTCAAAATACTACAAGAAAGCATCAATAATGAGAGTATCTTGATTCTGAATTATGTTTACAGTCTTCAAATTATGGATATAATCACACTATGCTTTTAGTAGCATGTATATGCAGCATAGTTGAATGAAGTCCTGTAACCTTAATATCTGCTGCCTAAGTGAGGGGTCTAAAACTGCATCAACCAAACAAGTGATTCTTGCTCAAAGGACCAGATAGCTCAGCTGGCCTTTGTGATGGACTGGTACTGTCTGCACTTTTACACAGCCCTGGGAGAGAACACCACAACACTGCAAAAACAGGAATTCACCTGACATGAAATCTTTCCTATTAAGTTCTCAGAAAATGTTTTGAGTTTTTTGAAGGCATCATATTTCCCCAAATTTCCCCATTTTTCAGATGTCTAGAAGGAAAGAGCCTTTCATTCCCCATCCCCCCACCAAAACCAGAAGGACACTGCAAAAAGTGACCTGCAGCTGCCCTCAGCGTTATCTACATATATTTTAGACTGCAGTGCTCAGATGTCCTGTACCTAAACTGCCAAAAGAGTACAAAGCAGAAATTCTGGAGGGTCAGCACTGATGCTCATATTACATACAGTGACTGATTTGTTAGTACGCTTGTTATAACATTATAAAGAAAAGCAGCCAGGCAAATCTAGCATGTTTAGGGCTGAATTCAAGTGGAAGACTCTCAAGCAGCTGCACACAGTGTACACATACATTTAGGATCTTACGCCTGATTTACAAAAAGTGCTGAAGTTTCAGGTTTTTGAAAGGAAACAAACATTACAGTACAGGACACACCTGTGTATAAAGTCCTTTAAAACCAGGGTCAAAAGTTTTAAATCAACTGAGCCTAAAAAATTACTTCTATTTAAACAGACAAGAACATCTCAGGTAAGATGACTTGGTACCTTATACCTCTCCACTACACTCAATTAACTATTAGCCAGAAAATGCAAAAATTCTCTTACTCAACTATTCTACATTTGTCCTAAACCAAAATTCTGGCACTTTGGCATATATATACCATTTTTAAACTAATATCCCAGCTTTCTATTGAATAGCAGCAGGATATACACAGGTATGTTTGCAAAATTGAGCCCTTTCATCTCCTTCTAATACCGAAAACAACCATTATTTTGCTATTCAATTCCAAAGTGTTAATAGACTGATGAAAATTTGCTATATGGGAACTCTTCGATATTTTTCCTCTTGCATTGTTTGGAACAATTCATTATAGATAGCAGTAACATTCTCAGTTCCCAATCTGTGCTTGAAAAATTCATTCTAGCTTGTTAGAAACAATTTTTTTATTTTTTTAATCACCATTTCATTACACATGTCACTAATAGAAATGAATAAAATATTTATTCAAGTAACCTAATTTGAGCATCCAATTATGGACTAATGCAACATTACAAAACTATAGAAAAAAGTGGTTATGTTTTTAAGTGTCTCCCTTATAATGAAGAGGGTTGGCAAAGTATTTCCCAAATGGCAGGCTGCAGTGAACACACAGTGAGTAGCTTTGTTTAGAGTGGAAATGCTGCCCTAGTTAACAGTTCACTGTTGGTTTCATCATAGCATGAAAGAAAAAGGACAGAGTTTATACATGTGTTTCACATCCATTCCTATTTTCACACTGTGATTTGCTTTATTTTATATCACTGGAAACCATAATATAAAGGTCACAACAGCTTGTAATGCCTTAAGATCTTGATAGGAAACAGGATACCTTTAATCCATTACCACACAGTAGATCATCTACAGTAATTATTCCTGCAACCTCAAGCTCATTTCTCTGTAGCCCAGCTGCCAGAAGCACAGATTGAAGGTCAAGTCTTTTCACTCATTCTCCTCCTGGAAGCTGTTGCATCCTCACCAAGAACAGGCAAAACACTAAAGCTGGCGTTGGCAGTATGGGGAGGAAAGCTCAACCTGATGGTGCTGAAGAGGTGATGGTTTCCACTATCTTGTCCTCAGGGGCAACACCACGCAGGGCCCAGGGCTCAGCTCTAGAGTAGGAAGGCTGACCTGCCACCCTCCTCAAGCAGCCCAGACCACTTATCCAGTTCCTGCTCATGCTGGGCAAGAGCAGACCAGAAAAAAACAGAAGCCAAACACATAAGCCACCCATGTGCAGTAACACCCCGTGGCCCATGCTCTCCTCTTTCCAAGGTACAGCACCTCTGTGGTGGAGCTCAGCTCTTGTCCACCTGGATCATCAGATGGGATCGCCCATGTTCTCACACTATTAGACCTCCCTTTGTGGAAATACATATTATTGTTCCTTCAATTGTCATCTTTAAAAACTTCCAGTTTTTGAAAGTCTCTGGTATAGAAAAGCACTTCAGAGCACCTTACCCCAAAAATTTAAATAAATTCTGAGGCAGCAGAAGACTTCGCAAATGAATTTGCATGGCATTTCTTAATGAAACACCAAGACAGATCTCACTCAGCACATGCAATTACTTTAGTAAATGGAGGGACAAATTTACCATTTCTCCAGCATTTTCTGATTTATTTTTTTTTTATGAAGCCTCACACATTAGTTCAAACCTACAATTACAAATTGCTTACAAAGGTAGTAATTTCAGATACTACTTACCTTACCTTTTGTTTCGGAACTATAAAGGAGGTGAAGACTGATGGAGACAATGCAAAGATATGAAAATTTTAAGCTTCAAAGGATGTAAATAAAAGACTACAGAATGGATCTAAATAATTTGAAGTTCTATATGACTGCTGAAAATTATAACCATTTCAGCCTACTTTACTTTGTTATTGCACTCCCTTTCCATAAAGTTATTTTTTCAGATTCATGGCCATGAATTTTGTTATTCAGATTTCTCCACATTATGCTATCATTTTCAACCATTTCTGTTAAAAACATATGCCTTGACTAAAATACATGTAGCAAGTGAGATCTATAGATGTACAGTGTTTGCATCAGTCACTGGCATATCTCACAAGCAGCAAACTCACAACCAGTTCCCCTGTATTTTAGAAAGCTGGTGCAACCCTCCCATTTGACCCAGACAAGATTTCGCAACAGAATAGAGTATTAACTTTACCCTAATTTCAGCTAATTTTGGCAGAATGCAGACATTGTGACAGATGTTTGTTCAAAGCTACTTTTTGAAGACCTGACATTACAACATTTCTACCACTGTTAATTTTCCTTTCTTCTTACTCCTCCTTGCTGTGTTTTAACCCTCTAAAACACCAAAATAGAATCAGAGAATTATTTAGGTTGGAAAAGACCTTTATGATCACCCAGTTCAATCATTAACACTGCCAAGTCCACCTCTGAACTATGTCCCTAAGAACCTCATCTACACGTCTTTTAAACACCTCCAGGGATGGTGACTCAACCACTTCCCTGGGCAGCCTGTTCCAATGCCCGAGAACACTTCCTGCAAATAAGTTTTTCCTAATACCCAATCTAAATCTCCCTTGGTGCAACTTGAGGCCATTTCCTCTCATTGTATCACTTGCTACTCGGGAGAAGAGACCAACACCTTCCATGCTACAACCTCCTTTCAGGTAGTTGTAGACAGCGATAAGGTCTCCCCTCAGCCTCCTTTTCTCCAGGCTAAACAGCCCCAGTTCCTCAGCTGCTCCTCATCAGACTTATGCTCCAAACCCTCCACCAACTTTGTTGCTCTTCTCCGCACTCTCTGCAGCAACTCAAGGTTTTTCTTGTAATGAGGGGCCCAAAATTGAACACAGGATTTGAGGTGTGGCCTCACCAGTGCCGAGTACAGGGGGATGATCCCTTCCCTAGTCCTGCTGGCCACACTGTTTCTGATACAAGCCAGGATGTTATTGACCATCTTGGCCACCTGGGCACACTGCTGGCTCATATTCAGCTGGCTTTTGACCAAAACATGTCATGACATAACGTGACTGTGATAAAAGGACAATCTTCACCATGTCTGAAAACTGGTTATTTACTGAATATGTTAATTTTTTGTTTAGTTAATTAAAGCCTTCAAATCTTTTCTAGGAAAATTTCATCATTATTTGTTGGATACAAGCCAAAGCGAGATCTCAGTGGGACTACTTAGGCATAACGAAGCCTGTTGTTCAGCATTAGAGCTTTGTATTTGCTACAAAAAAATGAACTTTCAAAGCTAAGAAAAAAATAAAACACAGGTGCATGTGCAACTGAGACTGAACTATTTAAGGGGCAAAAATTAAATAGACAGTAAACAACCAGTCAGCAAGAAATTGATACTACTGGAAAATCACTGGAAAGTGAATTTTCATGCTAGGGAGAAATATTCTGGACAACTCAAACAGGAAAGACAGATAAATAACTAAGACAGAAGGGAGTAAAGACCCTCATGCCTCTGAAGAGCGGAGCATAATCCCAAGTCACTGTGAAAGTCAGCACAGGTTGTAGTGGATCATGTTATCCCCAAGAGGACACTGGCAACTGGCATGTAGAATGGTGCATGTTCCCTTCAGGAAACGCATTGGGAGTTTCGCTTGTTTGCCTTTATGCGTCACTTTCTTTGAAAACAATATATCTATCAAGGTATTTCTCTTATTAGTCTACATTTTTTCCAGTGCAAGACCAGTCTAAGGGCAACACTGAACATGGGGAGTGAGCATCTTTATCAGCACAGCTTACAGTAACCAAGATTAGATATTTTTTTTTCCCTCTGATTAAGGAAATACAGATCATAGTAACAAGGATAGAAAGAGTATGCCAAAATGGTGAATACAGAAATAGAACAAGCTAGTATTTCAAACTGACATGAGAGTATTAAAAATAACAGAGAGAAAAAAAGAAATGAGAGGAAACTGTCTCTTCTGACCCGGTCATTTCAAATAGCCATTTTATAGAAACAGACTGCAGAAAGGATAACAGGTTTAATCCCAGATCTTGCACTATGAGTCCTTGCACTACCTTACCATGTGAATACTTCTCTTTCTTGGAAATTTTCAAAAGCCATGTAGTAAAGAAAGCTTTAATGGAAAATTACACTGAAAATCACCTGACTATTCTTATAGAAGCTGTGTGGGTTATGTTCTCATGCATTTTTCATAACTGCAAAACAGCTTGTGAATGTCACACTTAACTGGCACACTCCTGAGCCTAAGTTTTAAATAGCTTTTTTTTTTTTCTTTTTCTGAAACTGCCGGATATTAAACTTCAATATAAACCTATCCTCAAGGGGAAAATACTATGTTCACAGTATCACTGTAAATTATTGAAAATCAAAACTGAAGATCTGTTTTGTTATATGCCTCCAAAGAAATAAATTCATTACTAGAAAAACTTGAAAGTAAAACATAGGCCAAGAGGCTTAACTGAGATTAAATCACAAGAATGGAAGATATTGCGGTTTTTTAACCAATGTATATTTTGTCTTCTTCGACACAACAGTAAAGTTTCTTTTACAAAACCATTCACATGTTTCACAGTAATTAGCTCCCATTCTTAAGGTTTTATCCTATGTACAATAACAGGTCAGTTTGATCACGCTTTTTTCTTTCTGTTTTAAACCTTGCAAGTTGGACTGTTTTCTAGGGCAATGTTCAAGGGAAACAAAGATGTTCAACAATCAACAACTGAGTATTAATCCGAGCTGTACCACTGTTTGATCCTGTCCTGTTGCTGGAGTCTTTCTAACCTTATAACATGCAGCCCTAAATTAAGAACTACCTGAGCAAGAGCAACCATAGAGCTCTTTGTTAAAGGGCTGGGTGCCATGTTTATAGCTGTTCACTTGTTCTCCAGGCTACTAAAGCACAGGAACTGGACCAACTGTCACAGTATATCTCCAGGTTAATGACTATTAAAGCTACCCTTGTGCCAGAACAGAAAAATCCACTCTCTGCACTGAACTCTGAAATGATCTTGCCTCAGTAAAAAGTATCAACCAGGCAGGAAGGATGCAGTTACCTTAGTAATTAACAGGTTCCTAAAACTGGGGAAGGTTGCATCCACCTGAAGAGGAAGACAGGCAAGAACAGCACACCAAGCATTTAGGCAGACAGAAATGATGCCTACCTTTTAGACAAAAATCTGACTTTAGTGTCTGCTTTAAAACTAGATTTCTTATGCAACTGATTTACGTGTTAATAGGATCAGTTCATGCAGGACTGAAAATTAATAGAGGTTACAGAAACAGAGGAGAAGCTGCTCTCCCAAAAAGAGGCCAGAGACAATGCAGTAATCTATCACTTACTGAATAATTTTTATCTGAATGTTTACATTTATTTAATATCACATTTATGTGAGTTAGTAGAAGATTAGTGTTTTGCTACATTTAGTTTTTGAAAAGTAATCAAAAGGTAAGATCCATGGCTAAGGTGTATGTATTAAGTCATTCAAAGAGAACAAACTGATGTGTATTACTAAGTAACTAAACCTTGACCAGATAACTACCTTATAAAACTTGCAATATTCTATTTACATACTGTGCAAAACTACTATTTTAGTGTATAAATATGTACACTGAATACAAAAGAACTTCACCTTGCACTGGAGAAAAATAAATAAGGCCACATGCCTAAAGGGTGCGGATCTCAAATAAAACTTTCATAGGATTAGAGGCAAACCACCTGCCAAAGTCAGTGTTATTTTGGGAAGAATGAGATGTGTTTGTTTTTAAGTTGTGGGGTTTTGGGTTTGGGTTTTTTTTTGTTTGGGCTTGTTTGGTTGGTTTTTGGGGGGTGTGTTTGTTTTTTGTTTTGGTTTGGGGTTTTGGGGTTTTTTTGGTCCAGTTTATTTCGTAGTTTTGACATTTCTTCAGTTAGGGAGAAAAGAAAAGCAAGTTTCTTCCCTTGAAAAGCAAAAGACTCAGAAAAAGATTTTTATGAAGATAGAAATAGATAGACAAGTACACACATCTATAGCTATGTGTATATAATATATATACACATATATATATATTGTGTTGGGCTGGATCAAAGGTTTGCCAAGCGAAGTTCGCTTCTTCTAACAGTGGCTGACAGGTGATACACAGGAAGGCAAACACCTCCTTCACTACCTCCAAGGTCAATATTATCCATTATTCTGATGTGATAAAAGGATAAGCTTGTTCTGCTGGAAATTTCATACCAGAACAACAGCAGTTTCAACAAGCTTAAACAGTTTGGAAATCACACTCATAGATGTTTTATTATGTTGAAAAGAAAGGGGGAAGAAAATGCAATGCAATGTGACTGTTTTACATAAAGAGTATGTAAATGTCAGGTGGAAAGACTCTAAGTGTAAAAATTGTCTTGTAAGAACAAAAAAATAGCATGCTAACTTCTGTCTGTATGCTTCTGCACTAATTAACGACACAGGACTTCTACCAGGTTGCAACGAGGTGTAACATTAACTGCAGAAAACTACTTCATGTTCAAGAGCAAATTATTTATTTTCCAAGTGACAATCTGTGGCAGAGACAAGGTTTTCCAGCTTCCCCAAACCTGTGTGTGTGCCATCTTTCCCATCACAAAGTGTAGAGCATTTAGAAGGTACCAAAAACACAAAACGGATAACATGCCACCTGTGGAGTATTATTTCATAATCTTCACCAAACACTGAAGCTGATATCTATCAGAGAGCTAATGAGGCTTATGAGACTAATCAAAACAGAACCTAATGCTCCAGGTCTTTCAGGTTGCATCTTGAAAAGTGTTATTTCTGAGATAGACAAAGGACTTTCACCTGAGCAGAAGCAGTGATATGGAAACTGCAAGCCTCATCCACGTACCTAAGACATCACTTCCCCACCTGATGTCTACAGAGGACTTTAAACAATGAAAGGGAAGAGACTGAACAGAAGCGTATTTCTAATTCAGTTCCTCTAGTAATCAAGTGTAGAAAGTACAAACTGAAGGTAGCATACATCTATTAGAGTAGCTTTGAAAAAAAGGTTATAGAAAGCAGAGTCAAAACTGAAACATAACTACACAACTGTAGCCAGTACAACCCAGAGGGCATAGCATGCTCAAGAACATTTACAGAAACTGAAATGCCCATTCAGACTGGTATCATGTATATAGCAGAAGAGTTTCCAGATAATCAAGTTATAGCTCAATAAGGGAGAATATGTAGCAGTCCTCTGACATGGAAGAAAAATAATAATCAGAAGAGGAAGCAGGAAAGGCATCTGCTACACAACATCAGGACTAGAAAAAAATGAAACTCAAAACTCTTTGTCAATTCAAGTGTAATTCAAAACCAGAGAATGACAAATTCCTGCAACTAACCACACAGGCATATGCTCAGTGCACCAGAACACCTCCTGCCTGAGGCAACGGATTTGGGCTCTGAGCATCTGAACTTAGGTCCAGGCAGGACCATGAGTGACCTGCAATCAGCAGAGGGCTAACACCAGCTTTTGATGGCAAGTTCTGCTCTTCCTTATTCATTGACATGAACATGTGTAATAATCATAAATTATTCCTTGCCAGATGTTCTTCAGAGGACTCTTTGTGGGGAAGGGTCAAAAACTGACTAACAATGCCTTCAAGCAGAAGGAAGAAGTGAGTTGAATGAACAGACCTATAAAAATCAGGGAGAATTACGGGAAGTTAAGAAATCAGAATTGTGTTTCAGGAAATTCCTATGCATCTGCTTTAACACGAGACAACCCTAGCAAGTCTGTGTGAGTCAGCATAGGAAAACATTAGCTAAAGTATATGTTCATATAAATAATAGCTCAGGCTCTAACCAGCAGCATACTGGTAGAGGAAGCATTAAATCTACATGAGAAAATACTGGGATCACAGGAGATTGCACAGACCAGTAGAGTACCAGGTCTCTGGAAAAGAACAAGATGCCAATAACACAGTTTCAAAAAAAAAGCCTGTTTCAAATTTCAGGAAATAAAGCAAATAAAAAACTTTGGTTTTAACAGAAAAGAATTACATAAAGCATTAACAGAAATCAGTAATAGTTTCTAGGAGGAACAAGATAAAAAGCAAAGATAGGGAGTGAGTTAATACAGCAAAAAACTTATGGAAGAACTTAAAAAAAAAAAAAAAAAGGTAATTTAAATTGACAGTTATGGTGCCAAACGATAACCAGGCATCACACACAAATAAACATGGTGCAAACTGCTCCATCCATCCTTAACAACTGTAAAAGTTTTAAGGTAAGAACTCCTTGTTACGGGCTCATCTGGAACACACTGGAGACATCTTTGGCAGCAGCTATATAATGCCAGGCAATGATGAGAAAGCATTTTGTTTTTGCTATGGGTGGTTACACTTTAAAATGTAACCTTTTCTAAAAAGGACAGTCCCCTGGAGGCACAACATCTTATCTGTTAAATTCACATGGGTTAAACAAAGCTCATCTATAGAAAATGAATTTCTGTCGTTTTTTCTTAGAAGCTTGACAGGATTGAGTCAAAATTCTGTAGGGAGGTCAGAAGATGTTCAGAAGATAAAGCAAAACAAAACAAAAAAAAAAAAAAAAGAAAGAAAAGAAAAAAGGCAATCAACCTTTTAAATTATTTCATGCCAACTAAGATTCAAAGTGTTACATCCATTCTGCTTAGATCTATAGTCTTCAACTCAAAGGTCACATTTATTATGGATTTTTCTTGCCAAAGCATAACAGAAATAGTTTTTCGATAATTTTGAAAGTCTTTGTGGGAAATCTGTTCTGGGCATTATTCATGAAAGGTATGACATTTTATTTATCTAGTTTCTTTCAAAATACTTGAGAATAAAACAACAATGATGATGTATTGTCAAGCCCTTCTCAGTCGTTTCTCTCCCTTCTCTCTTTTACACACACACACACAGTTTCTGACATGGAAATAAATGTCAGTTTTACTACTTGATTTTAAAAACAGAATTTTAAATATAAACAAACTTTGTCAGATCTGATATGTTTCTCTAAAACCTAAATTTAAAAGTCAAAAAGACAATTCATGTGGTTTCCTAAACTTCACGGGAAATAATTCCTCTTCATAAATAAGCAATCCTCTGCAAAATTTGCAACATAAACATTATAGCAGCTCTAATGCCATATCAGGATCAGGAGGGGAAAATGCTTGGAAATCCCATAAGACACCCTAGATAGTATCTGAGAGGAATTTTAAAATACTTTTTTTTTTTTCCAAGTTCTGTTTTTATATTCTATTTCATATATAACACTACAAATATTTATGGGAAGCATCTTAAATAGCAGCCACAAGGATTTGGGTTGTTTCCAAGGAACCAATTCCTTCTTAAGAAAGAAAACCTTTCTCTGGTGTTTTTAATTCCACCACATGCAGGTGTCAGAACTGTGCACTTACAGAGCTGGGGCTGGAGTGCCGCCTGACTTTAGGTGATTCCTTCCCTGCAGATGAAGTTTTGAAGTTAATGCAAGCGTTGTTCTCCGAATGAACCCTCTTGACTTGATTAGCTGGTTTCTCAAATGGATCAAAACTACTCTGCGTCCTCTGAACCCGGACTTTTTTATCTTCAGGAATTGTATCCAGAGGTTTGATCACTGAATCCATCCCCTGGCAGTTCCGTGTAGACATCTTTGTGACACATATCTGAAAGGAAAAAAACCAGCATTCATTGACTATAACAGGCTTAAAGTCTGTGTCGATCCATATATCAACCAGCATAAAAAAGGCAGTGGACTTCATAAGCATTTATTTTCTATTTCTACATTAAAATTGCAAACACCACATGCATTTTACATGGGGATGCACTTTACATAGGGGAAACATACCACAGTCATAACAATAAAAAGCCTATCTTTGTATAGTGTACTAAAAGATCCTGAAAAAGACAGAAAAGCAACATAGATAAAATTCATACATTTGTGTTTTCTTATACGATGAATTCTTGTCAACAATATCACTTCACTACTTTTTCCAATCTAGCCACCGGTATCCACAAGCAGTATTGACTTCCATTTGTTTAAAATTGGATGAGACTTAGCTTAAATAAATGATGGTAGTCTGTGTGTACATTTCGATGCTGGTCTGCCAAAGATCTAATACCAATATATTATTTTATTTTTAAATAATGCTTATACAGTGTTGTTATTATTATTATCACCATATGTCTCAGGAAATCAAATCAGTAAATCAATTCCCAGGCTGTGAAACGTGAGACTGCAGCTTAATGGCACACTAAAGTGGAGAAGTTCAGTTCTTTGTTACTGTGAAGTATGACTCTGCCAGCCCTGAAGACTGCAGTTTGCTGCTTAAGCTACCAAAATACGCTATTGCTAGTTCAAAAGAACTAAATGAGCAAAACAGCAAGCTTAGATACTCCAGTCATGTACATTTATGATTTAAAATTTAATACACTTCAACATATAAGACCTTTTTTGAAATCACACAGTTGGTGGGGGGGTTGTATTTGAGGCCTCAGCTTCTCTTGTTACCCATAAGAGACAACTTTTACTTGGGAAGAAAATAAATAATTTTAGCTTTCAAGCAACAGGGAAAAGCTACAAAGTGTGATGCAAGCAGACCCAAGAGGCTGCTTAAATCATAAGGCAAATCAAAAGAATCTACAATGTACTTTTTCAAATATATTTGCCAGTATTTAAGGATAGATGGTGTTAATTTGCTGTCAACCGTACTGTTCACATACAGACAATTTTAAAGTCTAATGTTCCATTCAAGCACTTACAATCTAACCATTTTTGAAAACTTGTTGTCATAAAATAGTTAACATGAAAAAATAAATATTTACCATTACACATAACTCAAAGTATCGCCAATACAAACTTTTCCAAGAAATTATTCTTTGCCATTACCCTTGAGGAATTCTTTGCCTTGAAAGCCATGTTATTTCAATTGTTTATAGAAATACCAGGTGGCTATACCTTGTGTTTTCGATATTTTGTGGGTTTGATGATCCACTGTAACAGTAGATCAAAGATTTCTTTTGTACATTAAAAATGTAAAGTACACTTCCTGCACAGTGCCATCTGGGCAAACGATCACACACCAGGTCAATTCTAATGAAGGACACTACTAGCATTACAAACCAGGCTTTACAAAGGTTCACATTTCTTCTCATTAAAGTGGCTCTCAAGACTAAAACTTAACCAAGGTTTAACTGAGAAAAGGAATAGCCCCCCTTCATAACAAATGATAATTCCCTCTCAGGCCAAAATTAAGGCAATTATGTAATTTGGTCTATTACTTCAGAGAGAAAAGATATATTACTTCAGAGAGAAAAGATAAAGAGCTGCTGCACAAAGAATATTTAATTAGCCTTCTTGTAGAACTAATTGGCTTCTTTTCCCTTAAACAACTTACATGCACAGACATGCACCCACATACTTCCCACTGTCCTCTCCAGATCCGTGTTCTTGCTCCCAACAAAGATGTTTTAATATAATGTAAACTGAAATTACTATTAAAATAGCAGTGCTTTCATTCAACATGGTTGCAAATAAATCAGTGTTTCTCAGCCTATGAAATCCTATGATCTAGAAAACAAGGGCAGGAGATAGGGACAAAAAGTTCAAAAGCTGTATTTGCTTTGCTTTCAAATTACCAAAGCTACCTGTGACAGCTTAAAATGTTCGGAATCCACAGCTACAAACATACTATAGATAATGCTTCCATGAGTGCTGCTTCTAGTTTCTTTTTCCACAGGAAAAATCTCCATGCCCAGCTCTAATGTGGGCTGAGAAAGCATTAAATTAAAAAAAAAGGGGGGGGTGGGGGTGGGGGGAAGACATCTGTTCCTATTGATCATCTCTACTGGAAGCAGTACTAGTTCAGAATGAGATATTGAAGGGAGACTACTTCATCTTCAGATAACTTGACCAAATCTGGAGTAGGGTAAAATCCCCACAATCATCTTCTAATAGCCAGCTTCAGACTAAAACCAAGCCGTATATCAAACAGTCCCCTGCTCAGAAGTCAAACGCCGCGCTGGCGGCACAGGCTGAACACCATTGGCACCAGTGGAAAAGACTGAAGAGTGCAGAGAAGCACAAAAGCAAGGGGACTCCCCACACTCCTCTGGCCACTCTGCAACCACAGCGCTTCTGCCCGTGCTGGCATGAGCTGTCATTCATCACTTCCCTCTCACCTCCATTGATAGTTCCCTCACAGTAATAAAACATTCTCTCCAAGCAACTGCTGACCACAGTGCACTGTGAAGCCAACAGAGCTGAGTTTATGCTGTTGTTGAAGGTTAAGCATTTCCAATTCTTCTACCCTGCCTATAAAACTCTGAAGAGAAATGATATTTAAGCGGTTGTTTTTCTGCCATTGATTGGCCAAGTCCAACTTGACACTCAAACTCTGCTCAGTGAACTCTGAAAGGAGCAGGTCTAAAATGTCAGTCATGACCGCTGGTTGTAACTTCAAAATTACACAGCTAATTTCAGGTAATTTCAGGTTACCCTCCACCAGCAAGAGCTCAGCTACCCATAGCCTTGCTTTGCCTCGGGCCGTGGGTGCCCTGACCTGCCACTCCTGTGCGCCAGCTAATGGCAGGACTTTATAGTGACTCATCATGTAAAAAAGCAACAGTGTACTGAGCAAGACTGATGCATAACATATTTTGGAGATTTTCCTGCACATACAAATTATCTCAGATCTCACCAGCATGACCAGATCACATTTTGGGAACAGTATAGGTTTGAATTTTTCTATTACACTAATTCAGCCTTTGAAGTATCATTTTTCTCTTGTACTGTATAACAAGTGATTCTTATAAATTTCAGTGTCTCAAATGATATATACAAATACTTAGCACCAGAAGCTCTTAGACCAGTAAACCACTGTCTACCACCTGCCAATTCCTTGCTGGTAGTCAAGAGAAGCCTAACCTAGCCTCTCACTTACAGCTTTCTTTTTCCCTAAGACAGTAAGGACCCTTTTCCAGCTAAAGCATCGTATTCGTTACAAAGGACACAGGTTCATCTTCAGCCTCTTTTAGACGAGCCCGTGTGATTCTCTGCACTAATCAGAATTTTCCTCTGCATCCATTTTGCTATCTCTAAGACAGGACCTTTCTTTTTACCCCATTTCATCTGTTTATCTGCATAACACACAGGTTCTTCAGAGTGTGGACTATTCTTTTACTAACCCTACACACAAAACTACCCTTGTGTACTCTAATGAAGATGATAATCCAGAAAGTAGTGGAAATTATCTCTTGCCAGTGCAGCCTCAAAACTGCATGATTTTGTTGAATATCTGCATTAGCTACAGTTACCAAAAAAAAAAAACAACCACCCAAGAGTAAGAGCCTGGCCCTTGCTCTATTAACCTATGCAATGCTGTACTTAAAACAGTGGAGCCCAGACACTCATTGAGATGCTGTAAATGCCACCACAGCCTAAAACCAATGCTACATGAAGATGTGATCAATGGCATCTTAACTATTACAAGAACTTATCTCAAACGTATATAGAGACAATACAGGTGACATCGTGGTTTGTCAGATACAAGATGACAAATATGTTTCATAAAATGCAATCAAGAGACAGAAGAGGCTAGAATTTTTCAGTATGAATGCAATATACATTTAAAGAAACTTCTGTCTATCAAACAGCATAAGCCCTTAAGCAGTTTTAATTACTGTTTCTTTAACAAAAGTCATCATACAAGTAAACACTAACGTTTGTCAACACTTTTAAGTGATTCTTTGCCATTCTGGAGTTACTGCCATGATTTGGTATTAATACTTCACAAACAACATTCAAAGCGTAACTTTCAGAAGTATTAAGTATTTCAGAAGCTATTTGGCTTTTAAAAGTGATGCAATGAAATCACAGTTATCACTTTCAGAAGAGGTATTTCTGCCAGAAAATCTCACAATTATGGGCAGCAGAGGAACTGGATCTTCATTTATGCTCTCTCTCTTCTTTACAGGAAACAGGATTTAAAAATAGGCCAATCAACACATTTAACAACTACAGATCATTACAAGAAGAACAGGTAATATGCCAAAAAGCTGTCTCATGTAAGGATTGTTCAAGCAGATATCACCATCCTTTCAAACCTTATATCAGATAGTAAAGGCTCAAGGAACTGAATAACCGATTCACCACCTCTGACTTTGGGCACATTTGGTGGCCCCAGATATGGAAACTTGAGGGTACAGGTGCTTTGTGCCACTTACAGTCCTGCCTGGCAGGAATCTCAACAGTGGTACCCTGGAAAAGCAGGCTGAAAAACAGATGTTAGCAAAAATGGCAACAGAGGGGCACGAACAAGGGGTAGAAGATAAATTAATATATATTTATGTATTTCCTACATGGAAAAAAGGTAAAACAATGCAATGGTAATGGTATGTACGGTATTCACACCAGAGAACTTCACATGTAGGACATTCATCCCCCAAGTGTCTGCTTTGATTATGAGATGAAAGTCCTGGAAAACCTAAACTAGGCTCCAACACCCAACGTGCCTTTGGAAAGAATCTTGTCCTTCTCCACAGAGAACAGAGAGGTCCTACAGAAACTAATTTTTTGTATTTAAAGTTACTGTTTGGAAAAGCACTTCCAAAGTAGCATTTGGAAATTGTCCAGGGACTTTGTGTCTTTGTGGGCAAGGATTTAATCTGAAAATAGCAATGACTGTTCCTACCCATCGAGGTAACTGTATTAGTAGTTGAGAGTTCCTGACCCCAGCCTTCAAGAAAAGATGTCTGTGAGCCCAGGGGTGATCCAAGAGAAGCACATGTCTATGAAAATCCTGCCCATTACATTTCTTACACAAGCATCATTAATGTTAAATACACAGTTGTGTTTCTCCAAGTTGTTCCATGTTCTGCTGCTAAACAGCTAGGCTAATACACCAACTAGTCACCAGGGCAACCACTGGTATCTCGCACATTCTTCACACCCTGATGACTGAAATAAACCCACTTTTTAAATTTGTCCACAACTATTTACTCAGTCTCAACTAAAAAGGTAAGACTAAAAGAAAGATGATGAGACAGAAGTAATTTTGCCACTTAAAACCTACAGCATAGTCACTGCAGTTGACTGAAGGGTTCTTCTCTACTTTTGAAAGAAATAGCAAAGGGACGCTTTACCTAGAAAATCAGAATATTCATGTCAATTCCAATATTCCTTGTGCTGTCACAGATTGTAGAAATGTAAAGCAAAATAAAAATTAGCCCCACAAATGTTAGTATAATTGGGTATTAAAAGTTATTTTAGTGTTGCTCTGTGGTTTTCTTTATTATAAAATAAAAAAGTGACTACCACATATCTGGAACATTAAAGAAAGGGCACTTCAAAAATCCTCATCTTAGAACCACACAAAAGCATAGCATAGTTTGCAACCTTCTTAGTTGCTGATCAGAATCAGAAGACCGACAGACAACAAAACAGCTTTGACTGTCTTTTTTCCCCTCTTTCCCACTTGGTCTCACAGTCAGTGTGAGATGATCCCGAAGCTTCTCTAGGATAAACAACCGTAGTGATCATTCTATCAGTAAGGATCACTGGGCTACAGTTTCCTTCTGCCCCCATCCTAACTTCACAGTACTTATCACAGCTCAAGACATAATGTCTGCAAACAGCCAAATTTCTCCCATAAAGACTAATGCTGAAGGTGAAAGACAAAAATCACAAGTGTGGTTTTGCTTCATGCATAATTTCCATAACAAGCCCCATTAAATAAAGAAAAATCAGTATAAACACCAATGGACCCATTTCTAAACAAAGATGTCTCTTTGAATTACCTTATATGACTTCAAGCAAAACTCCTTAATCTGCATTTGGGATTAATGTAAAAAAAAAAAAAAAAAAGGTTTATCAGATTTAGTTATTGTAGTTATTGTGATACAGTTTCAATGCAAGATTTTTTTTCACTTCATCACTGTCAGCAAAATTAAGTGGTTCCAAACAAACATGATTCTTAGACTTAAAGGTTGCTGGATTAATTCACTTACTGTTTAAAGTAATATAGCATTTAAAGAGTGAGAGCGATCAGTTAAAACATGTAAGTAATTTCTAGTCCTTACAGTTCATGAATTTTAAAACCAGTCATGATTGTCCCTTGAATTAATCATCTGTTAGGGTGCTTAGTGAAAGACAGGCTGTCCCATATCAGTGGAATTTACTCATATGTATAAAGATATCTTCAATAACAAATAAGAATCAACTTTGGCACGACAGACCAGACATCCTACCACAAAGAAGAAAAACAACTAAAGATGTTTATATAGTGTACAAACATACTACTCTGAAGCTCATCACATCTTTTAGGGAGATGCATTATATCTATTCTTTAATTCCTACACTTAACATCCTACAAATGTTTATTTTGGTCACGCAGTACCTATGAGCTTACATAAAATATTAAAAAATTGCCATCCATCTACTATTCGCTCTTGGTCATTGCCATGGTGTTCATCATGGGAAAAAGTGGTTGGTTGGGTAAATACCATAACAAGCATCCAGTATTCTTGTTGAAATATTAGAACAAAATCTCTGAATTTCCCCCAGTTGTACCATTCCAAGAGAAGCAGTATGAAAGGATCTGACACAGGGAACCCAAGACCTAGCACCCACCAAGCAAAAATAAATAAATTATTGAGTGACCTGAGGCAAGTAAACCACTTAACCTCTCCACAATTCCATCTTTCTGTTCGTAATAATGATCTTGCCCCTATCACTAGCAGAAACTGGGAGCAATAAGTAATTTTGTAAAGCACTTGGGTTTTTTAAAGTGAAATGTTATGAGGATATAGATTATAATTTGTAGAGCCAAAGCCCTCTGGAAGGTAGCACAGCAAGCTCGTTATTACAGAGAATAGGACTTAGCACTTGCATTTGGCTGACAGATGTACAAAGAAAAAATCATAAATAGCCAAGTGACTACAAACCCAACAGCTGAATTGCTGAAAGCATAAGGCCAGCATTCATTTTCACTGAAAAAAATCCTATCTGGATATGAGTTTTCATTATCTTTCATAAGCATGTTATTTTCTATCGTGCCTTGGTACCATGGCAATTGAGAACTACACAAGTCATCTGCAGATTCTGGCAGCACTGGAATTTGACATTTGCTACTTATAAAACACAGTTTGGGAATGTTCTGGAGTATTACAAGCAGCTTTGTTCAAAATAAAAATGTGACTGCCTGGAGAATGATTCTTTTTGGAGAACAAAGCAGTGAGACAGCTCTTTCTTTTTATAACCACAGGCCTTGTCCACTTCTTCTTAGCCCGGCTGGTAGCACTCTCCTGAGAAGACAGGGTCAGCAAATATTGCTGTGTCAACAAGCAGAAACACAAACAGGTCAAGAAGAGAGTTCAGTTGGTGAGAAAGCTACAATGCAGGAAAAGATCAAGGAAGAACGAGTGATGAGATAAGGGAGCGAATAGAATTTTGAAAGGGGAAGTAGAGCATGTAATGCTGCATGACATCACCAGCGAGTTCATACCAGAACTACCAGTGCAATCAGGCCCAAATGTGAAAGACGCCCTTCAACACTCACCCTTCCCTGTAATCACCAGCACCACCTCTTCGGTTTGAACATTTGATGGGCACAGCTAAAAGATCCGCAGAAGAGCTTAAGTAAGATAGAAAAGTATAGGAGAAAAGCAAAGGACAAGAAATAGAGTAACAGTCACACAAGGAAGGACGGAAGATGTGAGGAAAAAGATTATTGTAAAATAGGCTGTTATTTTTCTGTCCTGATGGCCTGTCAGTTCTCCCTAGTAACCTCCAGGGGTAACATGCTCAACTGTGCCCCAGAACTACAATTCGTATTCATGGGTATTATTTGTTCAGCTTTATTTTAGCACAGAGATTGCCAGAAAGGCTAGCTATGAACTAACAAATGCAACTGAAAACAGAGCTCAGAGACTGAAAATGGTACCTGGGAACAGGGTGTGCTATTTGCTGTACCCACCACAAACTTATCATACATCTCCCACAGCCCATCTCAAAGGCACTCTCCAAAAATGGCTGTTTTATTTCTGAAGTTGAAGCTGATGTTAAACCAACTGTCTATGTCATATGGAAGAAGGCAAATATAAAAAGGTCACTGAAGTGCCAGATGGAGGAATTTTTGAACTGGAAGCTCTGACATTAATTCTCTGTGTTTGTCTGAAACACTGAATTCAATGAGCAGATTAAATGTCTGCTGAATTGTCAAGTGAGAAACAAGTCACTCTCACACAAAGGCCAACTGATGAGACCTGGAGTAAGAATCCCAGGATCATATAAATCTGAAAAGTTCAAACACCTCACTCAAGGAAAAATAAAGTTTTATACTGGAAGTTATTATGGGCAGTGCTCACACAACTCTTTCCTCTCACCACCACTCCAACTGTGCCAGACCTGCAAATATGTCACATATTTATTCTGCTAAATGAACACATAAGTATTAGAATAATTACTGAATCAACCACAATCCTGGAGTTAGGAATTACTGCACATGATTGTATATCCCTTGGACATGGGAAGGTGGAGCTGAGCATTTCTATTTTTTTTTCTGTTCATAGCACACCTAACTTCAGAAAAGTGAGTTTTCAGTTCATTAAGGTAGATGTTCCTCTTCTTGCAGGAAAAAAAAGTCTGATTTTGAAGAGAACCCAGATTAGATTTTAGGTCTATAAAAGCCCACATATGTCCTCAAAGTAAAACCCTGTTCTGTGATAACAGTCATCAGGAGGAGTCACCTAAGGACAGGGTCTCAGCTAAAGGTCGTGCAGAAGTCCTGACAGCCTGTAACGTACATCAAAAGAGACAGAAACTCAACGGAGCTGATCTAAAGGGGTGTTTTGCTCTATTTCTGTACTTATGCCCCAAAATACAATAACTGTGTTAGCTATAAAGCCTGGCAAATAAATTCTTCCTTTTACTTGCACAATGCTCAGGTTTCCCTCAAAGTAAGTGGCATGTAATAGGCCATTCAAGCTATTCCTGCAGTTCAAACCAGGCTACTGCTTCCATTAACCTGGTTCAAGAGTTACTGCATCCCAAAGCAGGTGGGTCATTCCTTCACTGAACCAAACAGGAGGGCAGAGGAGCAGACCAGCAGAGGTGTTGATGTGGGAGAGATCGCTTCCAGCACCAGGCGCCAGCCAGCAACTCCTTGGTAACCAGCAAAGTGGTGGAGAAAGTGTCTGTGCATAAACACCCTCCCATGAAATTGTGACAGGTGGTTTCTATACTCTTACTTAGCTACCCATTTGTATCTGTTGTCTATCCTCCTCTGTAACCATATGAACAGCATTTAAAAATAAAGATTAAAAAAATATTTTCAATCCCTTTCCCATATCAGCCTCCTGCTCCAACAGATGGCTGCATGCACTAGTGCAAGTTCATACAGTTTTCTTTCCATAAGCACATTATTAGTAGTTCTGTATGAACATTAAATATTAAGTCTTTCTGAGTTTACAGGTTTATAATTTTATTCTATCCTCCAACACTCCCCTCAATCATGAAGTTATCTAAAGTATATCCATAAGTGCAGTAAGTCTTCCCACTGCCACGTTCAAGTGTGAGAAATCTTGAGAGACTTGACAGCAAAATGCCTCTTCTTGCTAAATTCTGAGGCGATGTTGGTAAGGTTTTTTGAGAAAATAAATGGTAAACAACTCCATGACTTGAAAATAGGTTCTCCCTCATTTCTTTAGGCTCCTTTGCCTATCCTGGCAAGTCTCTTGATTCTTTCACAGGCACCATCAAGTACTTCTGTTGCAAAATAAAAACTAGAGTTGTTCTTCTACAAGCAGGGACTACAACGGAAATACTGCTATTGGTCAGATCGGTCATGCAACTGATTATATAAGACTAAAGCCCAACTACCCAACTAAGAAGTCAGCTAAATTCTATTTGGTGAGCCAGAAGTCAGATGAAAGTAATGAGATATGATGAGATAAAAACTTAATTTATAATTATAATGAACCAGAGATTGTTTTTCAGGCTGAAAAGTCAGACAAAGACAGTTTAACAACTCAAAACTGATCTTCATATATATGCTGAAAAGCACTTTTCTTATAAAAAGAAAAACATAACAGGATGGGCTATACAATTGTCTTTGCAAAACATGCATTTTCAGGTGGAAAAGTCTTACATCCATTTTCTTTCAGGTATGACAACAACCTTCATTGCACTGAAGCAGCATGCTGTACCATCCTTTACAAATCAATGGGTGTCTCACATTCTCTTCAGCAGACTATTAAAAAGGACTTCCCAAGAAATAATTCAAGCCTAGAATGGTAAACTAGGTTGGCACTTCTTCGTTCTTTCAGGCCAATTCCTTCATTTAAATAATAATAATAACAACAACAACTTAATTCCCTTCCCTTTTTTCTGCATTTGTTCTTTCTTCCTTCCTTCTCTTCCAAGGCTCCTTTTTTACTACCTTTAGCAAAAGCTAGAATAAAAACTAGGTAACGAGAGTTCTTTATTTTATTCTGCTAATGCATTTTGAGGTTTCCTTCAACTACCAAGAAAGAAATCTCTTCTGCTCTTAGATGCTTCATCTCTGAGGTCAACAGCCCTACAGTTTGAGAAATGCAGCTTCCAAGGCAGACCAATGCCACAAGGAAAGACAAGCTCTCTGAGCCTTTCTAGGTCTGCTCTCTTACGTATTATCTTCCAAACCACTGAATTTGACAAGGTATCTTCTATCAAATCAGCACAGTATAAAGGTATAGACAGAAAAGGAGCTTCAACTTTGTAATTATTCTCTTGTGCAAGTACTCTTCAGAGATTTGAATAACCTATATTACAACTTGGTTTCCCAGAAATCTTAATAACAGCCACGCGCCTTTCTGCCATTGTTTTCTTTCATGAAATTTGAGAGTTCGAGTGAGGATGACAAGTCCAGCTTCACAAACAATTAAATGAAGAGAGTCTTCATTTGTGTTTCAATCTCATTTACACCTGATTTCTTCTTTTAACTTGTTCTTTTTCTTTTTTTTTTCTCCTCAGATAAATGACCTGCCTACAGAATTCTACAAATGAAAAGTCTTAAAGAAATTTTCCATATTTTCCAGAAGCTACTGCAGGTTTGTCAGAGTTGCAGTAGCACAATAACTTTCAAAGCAAAAAGGTGGATTAAAGCACCATGGAACTTGCCTCTCAGTACATAATGTGTCATGCTGGAAAAAAATAGCAGAACCCCTGCAGACATATCATGTCCCACAATTCAGAATTTTGTCAGGGGGTTGTAATGAAGATTATAGCATCTGAAGTTACTCAGAATATGAAGACACTCCAATATATCTTTTTTTGCAAAGAGGTATAAAACTTAAAACCGCGAGGTTTCAAATTGATAGAAGAGCTCATCATAAGGAGGACAACTGTAATTTTATAAGAAGAATTATTTGAACAACATAAAGATAATACTCAATTTAAAAAAAAAAAAAAAAAAAAAACAACTAGGCATTTCAACGGAGAAGTGAAAACTACTGCTGCTGCTTTGATGTATTCAAGCATAAACAGGTGCTGCAGTGGAGTTATGATTGTGCTCAGAACAAATCCAAAGAAAAAGTTATAACAGCACAAAACAGCCGAGCTTTCTGTAGTTGGTGGCAATCTGCACCTCCAAAGCTGTGAGTTCATCTTGAATAACCTTCAATGAACAACAAATCCCAGGAATCAAATGGGCTAAAAATCACACCTATCATTAAAGTCAGAACATCAGTGAGAAGTTCTCCAGTCTTAGAGCACATTAAGCTTCTCACGAAAACATTTCACAAAATTGAAACTGACTGCAAGTATTTTGCGTGGCTTTTCCTTCACGGCTGCCTCCCAACAGTATAATCACATTTCATAATTATATAATTTTATGCATCTGGACTACTTTGCCAAATATGGGGAATTTCTCACTAATTTGAAAGTTATTGGTGGTGGCTTGACTGCTTTCCCAGGCAACAGCAAAACCAACCACTCCCATCGTTAAGCTCTAGAATGTTTCAAGAACTCCTCTGCACGACATTAAAATAACATTTGTATAGCCAATATTTATCAACAAAATCCATTTGTTCATTTAAAAATCCATTCCTTACAGGGAAGTCTGGGCAAGCATAATTTAGACATATTCTCTGCAGGTTTAAATACATTTTCTTTGCACTTACACAAACATTTCATAAACTATGAGAGGATGTATTCAAATGTTCTAAGCCTATAGACTGAAAAGCATCAGAAATTAACTAAATGAAGCTGAGCTTTCACCATATCATAACAGGTATTTATGCTTTTGTCTAGTGTTTTTATTCTCTCACTGCTTACACGGCAACATTGGTTCAGGTAACTTGTATACAATTTAATATTAAATTATAAACATCCTGCATGGCAAAACTAAAATACAACTAACACGAATCTTAGAAAATTTCCAGGATAGAGTCATAAATAATGGGTCAAAAGCTTGCTGATGTGATGTTTGCTGAGATTACATTTATATAATGTCTAGCTGAAGTTTATCATAAATCTTTTACAATCAGAAGCTGCAATAGATCTCCTAGTCTGCAGGATGAGATAGCAAGTTCTACTGTAGCATTAACCTACACAAATTCTAATAATAAATTCTAAAAATTTTTGTAAAACAAAACAAAAATCCCCGTCCACACTTTTCACACCATTTTTTACTAGCGTACCATCATAGAGTAAGACAATTAATAGATAAAACTTCCAGCTTCTGCATCATCTTTGAGCCAGTCCAGAACTGAGACCGTAACTTTAGAGAAAGACCATCCACCCAGGAATATGATAAACAAAAGAGCAAGATCACAATACTACTTCAGTTCACCAGCAGTAGAGGGAAGAGCCTGAAAGTTACTTTTACAGGGGCAAAATGATCTGTTTATGTTGTTGATTCAATAATCTTATAACACAAAATCACCCCCCTGAATTCAACATTTAGCACTATGCTAAATCCAGAACTGTATCTATGCTTGCAGTAGGGAGTGGAATAGAAAATATCAGTGAAAAATATGCCACACATGAAAGAGATGCATATAATAATAATTCTGACAATATACAAAAAACTTATCTCAAAGGCAAAAAGTAGTCACAGGAAGGTATTTACCAAACTATACCAAAATCCAGAAGACATCATGTACATAGAAGAAGCACTTCATGACTCATGGAGCTGCTGCTTCGATAAACTGTCCTGATGTTAGCATTATAATAGTAGGACTTAAAAAAATAAAGTTCTTAAGAGTCTGCTCCTTAACTAATCAACTTTCCATTCATGTACCTTGCTGCCAGGGTATCAAAACACAAACCTAACCAGAGATGTTGGAAGCCAATCTGGACCTACCTAAGGGAACGCAAACTCAGAAAACAATATTTTACCTGTTCTTTCTGATTTAAGAACAGCAACCACATTTTTCTTTAGTTCAGAAGCAGGCTTTGGAGTACCAGTATTTCATGATCTCTCTGTTGTTTCAATTAATATTTGCCAGGATACTCTCCTTCATTCCAGCATGGTTTGTAAACTGTAGTAATCCTTGTATCAGTAACTGAAACATTTAGGAAAATTTTAACACTAGTATTACAAAATTCAATTTACAAACCACATATAGCACCACCTGACACCTGAATATTTTGCCAGGACTTGAAAGGGAAATAACTCCAACAAAGTTGTCTGGATCTGCTTGGCAGCTCCTGTGAGCTTCCAGGGGCACATCTACTCCTACATAGACAGAGAAGTCACCAAAGCTGACAGCCTGAAGCCTCAACTGACCCAGGCCAAGCATTTCCACAACTCTCACCCCAGCAAGTTCCTACAGACCACGCAGGTCAGGCCAGGACAACATGTCCAAACTGGTGTGAGGTGAAAGCTTGGTGGCAGCCAGCACGATGACGGGATTTCCCTTAAGGGACATCATCTCTTACCTCAGGCAGCTGGAGCCCAAGACAGCTGCATGACCCACTCTCCCAGTGCCCAGCCAGCCACCCCTTGGCATGGACTGGGCACACTGGTGCTGAGTGAGGCCTGATCTCAGGCACTTTCGCTGGTACTATCCATCTTCTTGCCTGGGGGTATCTGGGAGAAACAAGAACCACCTGCCTAAGGCAGAGTACCTGCTCGGAGCTCCGCTTTTTAAATAGCCCACCCAGGCTTACAGTGTGAGGGGAAAAATGTTAAAAACTCTGTGTGTATGTTTGGTGTTAGGGATTGTTTTGTTTGGTTTTGTTTAAGATTTATTCTGCAAAATAACTTAAAAAGACACAGTTAGGTGACCCTTTTTGCTATAGGACTTCAAAGGCCGGCTAATCTCCTTGCACCAGGATGTGACACTGATGATTTTCAGCCTGCTCAACTCCAACTTTTTGAAGTCAGAGACACCAAGGAGACTATAGCAAACATTCACTCCTCAGGTAAGCTCTTATCTCCCGCTGTGACAGGCGTCAGCCTCACTACAAAACTGATCCAGACAGAGAAGACTCTCATCTTTACAGAGCATCCAGCACTAACCACCTATTATGCTATGTATTTCTTACATTCCCCATATGCATTCTTAACTTTTGGCCACATTTCCACTTTATATATATTTTTTTCCCCCATAGTTAATTTCAAATCTGTGTTTAACCAAATGTTACCATAGGGAATATTATTTACCAATAAAAAAAATGTACAAGACAATATTGATTTCTTAAGCTCAGAAAACTAAAATGTGAGAACCCCAGACATAGTAGTAACACAGCGAACAGAGCTGATGGCTTTGCATTTGGGGAGAAAAAAAAATACTTGGAGGAAGAAAGCTGGATGAAGCAACAACTTTCACATATATGTACATGTAGATGAAAAAATATCACTTAGAAATACTGTAATTTAAAATTTACTTAAAAAAAATCCCATTAATCTAAGAGTTTATGGACTTTCATTTCTTGTACAACATGAGAACAAACACAAATTATTGGATTACTTCTACGCATTAAACAATGGCAAATGCACTGAAGGTTTGCAATTTATTCATAGTTGTAACAATATAAGCAAAGGAAAACTTCCATTAAATGTTTGCAGGAGAAATAATGATTGTAATAGAAACATTCAAGGTTATTCTTGATTAAAAAAAAAAAAATAAAGCTTCTTTACTTTCTGAGATACAACTATGGAAATTAAGTTCCTATAAAGTGTGAAACAGCCCACTTCACAGCACTTGCATTGCAGTACATACAGTGTCACGCATTTAGAAAACAATTTTTTAAAATAAGGAACTCCAGCAATATAATAATGAAATCTTCAGAAAATAATTGAGATAGGACTGAACCTTCCCCCCTTAATCATAGTCAGTGACTAAGAAGAAAAAACCCTTAATTGGCAAGTACAGAAAAAGCAAGCATGATTTGCTGTCAAACTAGTTATTTGATCCCACATTGATATACAACTGATCTCTTCTTGCAGTATAATTCACATACTGCCTAAAGTATAAACATGCTCCTCTAGAAGCAAAACCCTCTGGTTTTGCCCTTAACTAGTAATAGCAAAAAACATACTTCAGCACTCTACCATAGCTACCACAGTTGGTTTCCTTTAAATGCTAGAGCATATGGTGAAATATTTTTTTTTGTTCAGTTACACCGGATTTCTGTTGAGATTAATATATGCTTGATCTACAACTGAAGCACACTAGCTGTCAGTTAAGTCATCAAAAATAATTCAAATTATTCCATACAATGCTCACATTTTAATCTTTCTGTACTGTACTAATCATAACTGCTGCTTTTTTCCTCCTCTTTCCGTGAACACACCGCTGCCCTAAGCTTTCATACACTGAAATATTCCACTAAGATCCAAACCACTGCCAACACAATTCTACATAAGCATTCAAGAATGATTCCTTAAAATGACTACCTCATTTTTTATTTTATTAAATAAAGATAGCATGCAAGAGAAATAAAATAATCCCAGAGGTTAACAAGGCAAAAAGATATTCTGATGTCCATGATAGAGCATGTATTTATAAAGGATCATTTTAATTTTATCTTCCACCAAGAAGCAAATCTGTAACATATAAAGACATTTATTCAGATCTTGCAAGATGCACAGACTTGTTAGCAAGATGAAAAAGTGGCTGATCACGTCCTTCACTCACTCGTCCCAGAGGGCGTTCAGCCAAGCATACATCGGAAAAAATTGCCCATACTATTCTCTTAATACAATAATAAGTAAGGCTGCCGGAGAGAGAAATACCAAGCTGTACCGAGAAAAGCATCGCTTTTAAGCCTTCCCCTACCTTTTCCCTGGTATTTACAAGCCGCAGGCAGTGCTGCCGGGGAGTCTCACCAGGGTGGCTGCCGAGAGGTCTCATGTGGCGTCCCCAGCTTCCCACCGCCTCCCTCTGCCTGGATTTTAAGCATTCGCGAGAAAACCCACCCTGACATGCACAGAATGAATCCTGCTCAAGTTGGAAGCATGTGATAACTGGGTTTTGGGTTGAAACAGGAAACTCTAGCACGTAATTAATCCCAGAGATTTAAACAAGCCCCATCTTACCGTTTTGCTGTTGTCCAGATCAGGTTAGATTCACCTGCAACTCTTTGGCATCTCTCTAGCAATGTTAGTGTTTGCAGTCAGGCCGGGCTCATTCAGCAACTGAATTCACAACATCTTTCTGCACTAGCAAGCTGAAATGGTACGGCTGTACTACAGCTAAGAAAGGGGGAAATCTAAAGCAGAAAACAAAGAAATCCCTCAAGACAGGGTAATCCCAGTGGAGCAAAATATAAAAGGTACAGATGAGCACCAAGGGTACAATATTTCTCTGTCTGAATTTCACCAGCAATACCATGCTCTTTCTAAAAAGATTTTTTTTTTTTTTAATATATGATGGACTTGCCTGTGGAGTTCCCAGAAAGGCAGACTATCTAGGCTCTGCAGCAGCATTGCAGCCAAAGTAACCATGCATATGCTATCTAGGCAATTTACAGCAATCTTTTGGAAAATGTATTGATTTACAATGTAACATTGCCTCAACACAGTACAGAACTGTGGCCAAAACAGTTAATGACTATTTCATAGGAATTAAAGGAAAAAACTCAACATTCAATCAAAAGGATGCAAGTAATCATCCCCAACTCAATTACATCCCAGAACTGAAGGAAATCAGTAAGTTCTTGAGTGACAAATGATATTAAAGCCATAATCTAAGGGCATCTGGAAATAGCATTATGAATGCCACTGTCCACTTTCACAGCAACAATAAACACAAAAAAGCATTTTAAAATTTATTGAGCCAAAATATGACCTCTGAAGTTAATTCTAGCATTGTAAGGATGAAACATAGTATTTAATTTATGAACATACTAAATGTGCAAAGCTGTGAGTAAGCGACAGACACCTACTCTGTGCTGGGAAGCCACTGCTCAGCCCAAGCGAGTTTGGGTGTAGTATGAGGGAAGAGAGGGCAGCAGGAGCAGACCCTCCAGGAGGGCTTCTCCAAGAGGGAGGCAGCAAATCATCTCCATCTCCTACTCCTACAGCAGCCCCTGCTGGCCTGTGCTTCAGATGGCTCCTGGCTCCCCAGAACTCTCCTGGGGCTGGGGGAGCACTGGGCAGCTCAGCTGAGATGACATCCTGAAATATGCAGAAATATTTTTCTTTTTTACTTAACACTGAGGTGCAATGGGACTAGCAGGTGAAACACAGCCCTGGCTCACACCCTGGGCAGCCCCAGTGACCCATGTCACAAGACCAACAGAAACAGGCTCCCCTGTAGAGTCCCACTTTGAAGAAAGCAGGATGTGCTTGAACTCCACACATTTGCTCAAGTCGCACCACAGCCACCAAGTCTTAAACACATGCTTAAATACTTCTTGACCTAAGGCTCACAGCTGAATCTAGTATCAGTGGCTGCAGTGGCAATAAGACTTGAATGGCATGAGCAAATTCCATGAGATGCTCCCAAAATTAAGTAACACTTGTTATTTTTTACCTTCATCTACTTCCCAACCTTATTCACAGAAGGATATTCCAGAAGACTACTCAGTTTCTTAGCTTGGTTTCCAAGCAGATAGAAGGCTTCACTTCTCCCAAAAATATGACTTCTGCTCCATAGGCCCAGATTTTCTTCTCAGGTATCTCAAGCATCATGGCCCAAAGAAAGTATGAAAAAAAAGCTTCCAGTTGAAATGATGAGAAAATGCATTCAAAACATTTACATTTCCTGCCCCTATTCTGTCAACTTCAAATCTGCCCGAGGATGAGGGAGAACAGGACAGAAGGATCCTCCGGAAAAAAAAAAAAAAAAAAACAACTGGTAAGAACCTACAAAGTGAATATGTGCCACAAAGACAGGCATCACGTTAAAGGGAAGTGGTGGACAGCCATGGGGTAACAGAACACAAAAGGCAGCCAGAGAAACAGGGAACTGCATTCCAGAAGCAAGCAAGGTGTTGAGCCAAGGCACAGAGACGGAGAACAAGGCAAACAGCCTACAAAGTAACGGGACCTGACTCAAAAAAGCCAAATCCTTCCTTATTTTAAAGTTTATTACTTTCACTGAAGTAAAAAAATCTGAATTGACTGCATTAAAGCCCTTCTTATTGCCTTTGACATCCCTCAAAAGATTCAATTCCAGTTGAGCTTTGGCTTCTTCAAATACATGGCAGATAAAACTAACACTACGGGAAATGTAGGCCCACTGATGAATGAGGTTGGTGCCCTGGTGACAGAAGATACAGAGAAGGCAGAGTTACTGAATGCCTTCTTTGTCTCTGTCTACACTGCCAGAGGCTGTCCTGGGGAGCCCTGTACCACTGAGGCCCCAGAGGAAGCCAGGACAATGGAGGAGTCTGCCTTGGTTGAAGAGGACTGGGTTAGGGAACAGTTAAGCAATCTGGATGTCCATAAATGGATGGGTCCAGATGGGATGCACCTCCGGGTGCTGAGGGAGCTGGCTGAAGTCATTGCAAGGCCACTCTCCATCATCTTTGCTGAGTCATGGGAAACGGCAAAGGTGCCTGAGGACTGGAGGAAAGCAAATGCTACTCCAGTCTTCAAAAACAGCAAGAAGGAGGGCCCGGGTAACTAGAGACTGGTCAGCCTCACCTCCATCCCTGGAAAGGTGATGGAACAACTTATCCTTGGTGCCATCTCAAGGCATGTCAAAGATAAGAGGGTCATTAGGGGCAGGCAACATGGCTTAACCGAGGGGAAGTCATGCTTAACCAACCTCATCGCCTTTTATGAGAATGTAACAAGGTGGATAGATGATGGCAAAGCAGTGGATATGGTCTACCTTGACTTAAGTAAAGCGTTTGACACAGTCTCCCACAGCATTCTTGTTGTTAACTGAAGTAGTGTGGACTGGATGATCAGGTAGTGAGGTGTTCTGTGAACTGGCTGAAGGAGAGAAGCCAGAGAGTTGTGGTCAGAAGGGCAGTCTAGTTGGAGGCCTGTATCTAGTGGAGTCCCTTAAAGGCTGGTACTGGGACCAGTACTATTCATTATATTCATTAGTAACTTGGATGAGGGAATAGGGTGTACCACCAGCAGGTTTGCTGATGACACCAAGCTGGGAGGAGTGGCTGACACGCCAGAAGGCTGTGCCGCCATCCAGCGAGACCTGGACAGGCTGGAGAGATGGACAGGGAAAAATTTATTGAGATATAACAAGGGCAAGTGTAGAGACTTGCATCTGGGTGCGAACAACCCCAGGTTCCAGTATAAGTTGGGGAATTACCTGTTGGAGAGCAGCGTAGGGGAAAGGGACCTGGGGTTCCTGGTGGACAGCAGGATGACCATGAGCCAGCATTGTGCCCTTGTGGCCAAGAAGGCCAATGGCATCCTGGGGTATATTAGAAGGGGGTGGTTAGTAGGTTGAGAGAGGTTCTCCTTCCCCTCTACTCTGCCCTGGTGAGACCACACCTGGAATATTGTGTCCAGTTCTGGGCCCCTCAGTTCCAGAAGGACAGGGAACTGCTGGAGAGAGTCCAGCACAAGGCAACAAAGATGATTAAGGGAGTGGAACATCTCCCTTATGAGGAAAGGCTGAGGAAGCTGGGTCTCTTTAGCTTGGAGGAGACCGAAGGGTGACCTCATTAAAGTTTATAAATATGTAAAGGGTGAGTGTCACGAGGATGGAGCCAGGCTCTTCTCGGTGACAACCAATGATAGGACAAGGGGTAATGGGTACAAACTAGAACACAGGAGGTTCCACTTAAATATGAGAAGAAACTTCTTCTCAGTGAGGGTGACAGAACACTGGAACAGGCTGCCCAGGGGGGTTGTGGAGTCTCCTTCTCTGGAGACATTCAAAACCCATCTGGACACCTTCCTGTGTAACCTGATCTAGGTGTTCCTGCTCCGGCGGAGGGATTGGACTAGACGATCTTTCGAAGTCCCTTCCAATCCCTAATATTCTGTGATTCTGTGATTCTATAAAGACATTTCAATACCATTAAAAAAAAAAAAAAAAAGTCAAATACCTATGGGTCAGGTTTTAAAACACTGCATGGAAACCAGCTGTAAATACTAGCTTCACATTATCAGCACTCTAAGTCATGCCACCACTTTCATCCCAGGGCAGGCTCCAAAATGCTCTCTGGTACTTGAGAACAGTTTCTCACTTATAAGGAGGCATCCTTGGCACTTTTCACAGTAATAGATATACAGCCATCTGCAAACTGGTACGCTTAAAACACAGAGATTACACAATGTGACAGTTCTGGTGGTCAATTACCTAAACACGCAAACCATCATTTACTAACACAGCATAGTGGAAAGAATGCCAGTAGTTACCCTGAGTTCTGTGTGGTCGTACTTCATACTGTTCAATTACAATTTGTAAGTAATGTCCTATTGCCATTAGTCTCCATTAAATCACCCAAGACAGAGGAAGGGAGAGCAGAAGCAAGGGAAAAAGGTGGTTAACTGTTCCTCCCTTGCCAGGAATAACCACATTCAGGAATTTGTACAAGTATCATACGTCCACATGAGCCTATTTTCTACTCACAGGAGAAACTCCATGACTGAGAAGAGCCACTGCTTCTCAACACTTACTCTTCCATTTTGACAACTACAGCTTGAATACAAAAGGAAAAGGTAAACACACTTTACAGGTCCAAAGCCTCAGATCTGCAGCATGATTGGCAGTTCATATATGCACATGCCAGATGCAGAGCTCAGTAAGGTACGGAATTTCATAATTATTTTACTTTTGAAGAGAGGGAAGATTTGTAGGCCTTTCCACTGCGGGTGGGCATCTAGTTAGATAGAAAACAGGACTCCAATATACCTTAACCTGCAATAATAAAGCATGCCTTGCTATATAAAAATAAGTTTTCTCCCTGTCTTGTCTCACTCATACTTGCAAAAACAAACCAAGCTTTTACACACAGAATTCTATCTCAGCTAGTATGTGTTCATGCCTTTACAATATTTTCAAATTACACTGTAAAAAATGCCTATCTGGAAAGAGTATGAAGCCTACACTAAGTGTCAGGTAAAATAACCTGCATCTTGTTTGCTTAAATTCCTCATCCACAGCTGAGAGACAGTAAGTGACAGCAGAGTCATTCATCTTCAGCATCATACAGTTATGTGCGCTGTCAGCAGTAGAAACATTTCACCACAGAACTGGAGGTATCTTTGCAATACGTGAATAAAATTCTAGACAAAAGAATGCCCATAGTTCCTAAGACTTATGATGTACCTGTAAATACACATAACCTCATGTTCATGTTCTAAGTCTTAATGTTATTACTATCTTGTGTAAAAAGCAGCACAACCTATACTACCCAGAAAAAAAAAAAATAAAAAAAAAAAAATCAACATCTCAGTCAATCATTTTTCAAAAAGACCACAAGGAACCTAAGCAGTATAAAATTCTAATGTATGCACTCTGTCTGGAAGACAATAAGAATCAGTAAGATGCCTTAGTGTAGTAGTTTTAATTAAACTAACCCATCTAACCCAATCTAGTTGAAGATGTCCCTGCTCATTGCATGGGGGTTGGACTAGATGATCTTTGTAGGTCCCTTCCTCCCTTCCAACCAAACTATTCTATGATTGTAAGATCTATGATAACATACATGTCCTACAACTATATAGCTACATAGCTGACCAAAAAAAAACACTAGCTAATCAGGAAAATGTAGTAATATTTCTGTGACACAAATTTTAATGATGAATACTAGAGACACAGTTTCACAGTTTACAAAGTTTTTCTTCAGGAAGAGCTAGAAAGAATTAACAATAGCTTTTTAATATATACCAGTATTCCTTCCTCAGGGAAGAATCCCTGAAAATGTTTCATTTTCAAGTTACATATATTGCTACAGCTCATCTCATACAGCAATGAAACTCAATGATACCCCATTTCAAAGTCCTAGCATTATAGCTAGGAGAAGAAAGCTTTCTATAAATGAATTAAAACTTAACACAAAAAGGTGAGTTCACCTTCATCTTTCTCAAGTTTAAATACGCCATGCACTGAAATTCTTGTTTTATTTGAAAGCAACGCATTTTAGCTTCCCTTCTTTTTCACTTTGAGATAGTCACATGAAAGGCTTTGTAGGGTTTTGTGTGTTTTTTGTTTCTTTTTTTATTATTATTTCACCTGATGTCTTTCTACATTGCAAAGGAAAAAACATATCTCAGGTTTTCTAAATCAAAAAAAAAAAATATTTATGCACAACATGTAGGCTCTGGTGGTTAAAAAATATAGACCCAAATCAATCTCTACATTCCTATGATGTAGACAAGAAGCTAGAATAAGTTGCGTGTTTAGAGTATCCACTTTGAAAAATCCATATCTATTCTATTCTTCTTCACTAAGTATTGTTCATTTGAGCCACAATTTCAGTCCCTAAGGTTTTTAATATCTGAGAGTTTGCCACACAACACAAATGGTGAACTTCACATTATAACAATAGAGCAACCATCTTCAGATGGGAACAAATGTTCACAAATCTTGCACCAGAATTGAACTACCAACATACAAGTGAAAGACTTCAGCTCACCAGCACTGTTCAGCTGCCTCTGTCCCTGCCCTACAGGCATCTTTAGCAAGGTAAATCAAAAGTTCTGGTGAAAAATCCACCGAGGATCACAGCAAAAGATCATGTGATCTACGAATTCAAGTTTCCTGGTGTCCTCTGTGGAAAGTGTAGAAACTCTATGGAAATACACATCCTAAAGGATGAAACTCTGAAGGCATCCCAAAAGTGAGATGATATGTCCAACTACCTCAGGCATCATCTACATTATGTTCAGAAAACTAATGAGAACTCTTGAGAGCTTCCTCTGTGGCCTCTACAGTACACATAGAAACTACTCTTATAGGATATCAGACAGCTAGAGAAGGTGTTCTTGGATTGACTTGAAGCCCAAAATTTAATCTACATTAAAATTTGATTCATACTGTATTTTCTCAATGAAGGACAATGATGAGGTTTCAGGTGAACTGTGCAGTTAGAAACTAAAAAAAAATCTCTGATCATTTCTCACTAAGTAGGAACTACAAAGGAGCTAAAGAAATGTTGCACAATTATTCCCTCCTCACCAGCATAAATTCAGCTTGTGATCTTACAGGTTACTATCTCATCCTCCCTCAGTCCCTCAGTTTTACACTCTAATCGGTTCAATCTATTACCTCCAACTTGATGGAAGCTATATTGCTCTTCTAACTGATCATTCTTGTCTTCTCTTTCTGTGTCATCTTCTGTCTCACTTCTGTTATATGATGGCTAATCTTTTATATGATATTTACACAAACAGGAATTCTGCAAATTTGGTTTTATTCTCCTTTCTTTTCCTATTGTTTTCTGAAGGTTTTCTTATTTTTTTGGAATCCTGCTGAACTCTGAGTCCTTATCTTCAAGTTATTATCCAATGACCCTGTAATTCTTACCCAGAATAATGTAATTTGTTTACACTCACCATGACAAATTCAGAGTTGCATTTAAGTTCTTCATATGAATCAGCTTGTACATATCAGCATAAAATGCTATTATCATTTTATCATCTAAACAGTCTAAACTGTAAAATCCTTGAGCAACTTTTGGTTGGCAGTTCAACTAACAATAGCTTTTTAAAATGTGCCAATTTTTCATCCCCCTTCCATGTCTTTGTCTTCTACTTAGAGAGCTAGTTACCATTCCCCTCTAAGGCTCAAAACTGGGTATTTTATCTGTTCTGCAGGGCATACACGAAAGATGTGAAAAATGTATAAGCATCATGCAAATCAGAATGACTGGCAAATCTGGTGACAGCAAAACACTAGGTTAGATGGCAGTATGCTATGAGATCAAAGAAGTTGCTGACAAAAATTAAATAGAAACACTCAAGTCATACCTGATTTAATAATAACCTTGGTCTTCATGATAAAATATGAGAAGCACCTTTGAGAAACATCTCTCCTCCTTCCAGCTATATTTGTCTACCTACTGGACAAGATTTTCACTGCAGTTGCCCGTGCCTTTGTTATTTTCTAATTAAATTGGCACAGAATGATGTATATCAAAAAGATATGTGAAACCTCTACCTGATCCATTGCTAAGTCAAACGCTCACAGGAAACAAACAGCAGAACTGCAGGTATTGCACTAATATTTAACTGTTCTTTGGTTAAATACAAAGTGTTGGTTTTGACCTATAAAGCCCTTGAACATTTGGGTCACTAACCCCTTGCACACTGCTTTTCTTGTCCCATTTTATCTCAGTAATTCAAACAAGAGGGTTGCATTCATCTGAGCATTCTCACTGAAGGGCACTTCAGTTCAGAAGTTGATAAAGCCTTAATGCATGTTGAGCAGCTTTATTTTGGCAGGACCTATTGGGTGAGAAGGAGAAAGCGTCTCAGGAGGAGTGAGCTGGTGAACACAGAAAACTTCAGAACGAACAAGGGAGAAATCCTCTTCCTTGTACTATAAAAGCTATCTCCACAAAATACAGTTAGTGGTAGCATGGCTACAGCAGCTTACCTGTTCACAGTGCACCTATTCTCACAGAAAATTCCAACTAAATATTTTTTTCCTCCTCAGACCACCTCTATCAGCATCTCTGGAGCTAGACTCCATTAGAGCATGTTCTTAAAAAGACACTCTGGATATATTCTGCCATACCATCTTATTGTGAAGTAGAAGACCATGGATTTTCATGTGATGGAGCACAGAGTGGCTACACAGGGCTGGAATGGATTTATACATCAATAGATTTGTTCTATGCAGCTCAAAACTAAATATGTGGCCTATCAAGAAAATTCAAGAAGCCTCAAAGATTTTAATAATTTAAAATTCATTTCAGAGAGGGAAAAGAATTTTCATTACCTTGTTTCAGATACTCAGTAATCTCCTGTATTTCAACAAGAATTTTTAAATGAAACACACTGTTTCAATCTAACAAAATCAAATGCAGATGAAACTTCTCTTGGTTAAATGACATGAAAAAAATACATTCCAATGCCTGAGAACCCTTTCTGTGAAGAAGTTTTTCCTAATATCCAATCTAAACCTCCTCTGGCACAACTTTAGGCTGTTTCCTCTTGTGCTACCACTTGCTACTTGTGAGAAGAGACCAACACCCTCCATGCTACAACCTCCTTTCAGCTAGTTGTAGACAGCGATAAGGTCTCCCCTCAGCCTCCTTTTCTCCAGGCTAAACAGCCCCAGTTCCCTCAACCGCTCCTCATCAGACTTGTGCTCCAGGCCCCTCACCAGCTTCGTTGCCCTCCTCTGCACTCTCTCTAGTACCTCAATGTCCTTATTGTAATGAGGGGCCCAACACTGAACACAGTATTCAAGGTGAGGCCTCACTAGCACCAAGTACAGTGGCACAATCACTTGCTAGTCCTGCTGGCCACGCTATTCCTGATACAAGCCAGGATGCTGTTGACCTTTTTGGCCCGCTGGGCACACTGCTGGCTCATGTTCAGCCACTGTCAATCAACACCCCCAGATCCCTTTCTGCCAGGCAGCTTTCCAGCCACTCTTCCCCAAGCCTGTAGGGCTGCCTGGAGTTGTTGTGACTCAAGTGTAGGACCTGGCACTTGGCCTTGTTAAACCTCATACAATTGGCCTCAACCCAATGATCCAGCTGGTCCAGATCCCTCTGTATGGCCTTCCTACACTCCAGCAGGTCAACATTCACACTCAATTTGGTGTCATCTGCAAACTTACTAAGGGTGCACTCAGTTCCCTCATCCAGATCATTGATAAAGAGATTAAACAGAACTGGCCCCAGTACTGAGCCCTGGGAAACACCACTCGTGTCTGGCCGCCAACCAGATTTGGTTCCGTTCACCACATCTCTTTGGGCGCAGCCATCCAGCCAGTTCTTTATCCACCACAGAGTACATCCATCCAGGCCATGAGCTGCCAGCTTCTCCAGGAGAATTCTGTGGAATATGGTGTCAAAGGCTTTACTGAAGTCGAAGTACACAACATCCACAGCCATTCCCTCATCTACTAGGTGGCTCACCTTGTCGTAGAGTGAGATCAGGTTGGTCAAGCGGGACTTGACCCTCATAAACCCATGCTGACTAGGTGTGATCGCTTGTTTTTCTTGTGTGTGCCATGTGATGTTACTCAAGATCATCTGCTCAATGACTTTCCCTGGGGCGAAGGTCAGACTGACAGGTCTGTAGTTCCCTGGATCCTCCTTCTGGCCCTCCTTGTAGATGTGCATCATGTTTGCCAAGTTCCAGTCAACTGGGACTTCCCCAGTTAGCCAGGATTGCTGATAGATAATGGAAAGCGTCTTTGTGATCACTGCCATCGGGTCCCTCAGCACCCTTGGATGTATCCCATCTGGCCCCATAGACTTGTGGGTGTCCAAGTGGTGTAGCAGGTTGCTAACCATTTCCCCTTGAATTATTGGGGCTTCATTCTGCTCCCCATCCCTGTCTTCTGGCTCTGCACATATCAAATTATTTTGCAGGAGGAGAATGATGCAGCCACGCATCTCTCCTGAAGTGTGGTTGCCTTGGTGCTCAGACACTAACTTCTTTAAAACTCAGACAAGATTAAACCCACTTGCAAAATCTTCTGTGGGAAAGAACAAACCTAGTACTACATTTAATATCTGGCTGATTTATCAGAAGATTACTATGAAAAGAATCCTTACTGTACTATAAAAGAAAGCAACCCCCCTTAAATCAGCCACTCTCATGATCCAAGAGGTCCCATGACTATCTACACACAGTTAAAATAATAATAATAATGTATTGTTTCAGATATTTTCTTGAGAGAAATCTTACATTGTTTTGTAGATAGGAACAATAAACTCTCAAAAAATGAGGTAGCATGAGCTATATGGTTCTTGGACAAAATTATGCAGCAGTGAACACAGTTTGTTCACATTCTGGATATTAAGAAACTTCTCATATGAAGCAGAATCACTGATGTTTGATTCGTCTGTTGCTCTTCCAATTAGTACAATATCTTCTTAATTAAAACTTAAGAATAAAATCTGTATTACTCTAGCAGCCTAGTCATTATAATAAGACTCCACTACACTAGACTCTTTATTGACAGACATGAGATGAGCATCCATGGCCAAGTTTGCCACCAATTCAAGTGAAAGAGGGAGGGAAACTTGCCCTTCTTGCCTTCAGCTTCGGTGGGGGAATTCAGAATTAGAACAGTTGAGAGGCAAGAGGAGAACTGATTCAGAAAACTGTAGTGATACTAACTACTAACAAGAAAAACCCAAGAAGGAAACCTGAAGCAAGATAAGTACCCTGTTTCCCCAAAAATAAGACCTACCCCAGAAATAAGCCCTAGCATGATTTTTCAGGATTTTTGAAGATGACCAAAATATAAGTCCTACTCAAAAAATAAGCCCTAGTTACAATTCATAAAAAAGTCAATTTAAGTAGTCTCCAGGTAGATATACATGTAAAAAAGTAAACACCTTTTGGAGAAAAAAAAGTGTAAGACCTTGTCTTAGTTTTGGGGAAACAAGGTACTTGTCATTTTAGTCATGTGCTCTTGGCCGTAATATATCTTTTATTTCTGTAAAAAGTAGTTTTAGTTTGCAATCTGAATAATGTAATTGCTGTGACTTTATATAATTGTTTCTCTCATGCTCTCTAGTGTCTGCTATTCAAATAAAGCACTCCATCTTCAGCCAGGTTGTGCCTGTCTCATGTAATGCCAATGGGTAAAAATACGCCTCCCTTGTAACATTAGGCAATCGCTAGTCAGCTTTTAAGATGTCACCGAAAGAGAAATAAGCCAGCTTACAAACAGATGTACATGATCAGCAATAGGACATGAGAAAATGGAACGAAGCTACATCAGGCAAAGTCCAGACTGGACATCAGCAAAAGGTTCTTCACTGAGAGGGTGGTCGGTCACTGGAACAGGCTCCTAAGGGAAGTGGTCATGGCACCAAACCTGTCAGAATTCAAGGAGCATCTGGATGACACTCTCAGTCACATGGTTTAGTTTTAGGTAGTCCTGTGAGGGGCAGGGATTTGGACTCAAAGATCCTTATGGATGCCTTCCAACTCAAGATATTCTGTGATTCTAAGTGTACATCCCCATTTTATTGGATAATGCCCTGTGTTTACAAAACCTTTTACAGGATCAGGAACAAAACAAAAGATGTACCATAAAAACCAATACCATATTTAATTAAGAATGGTAAGTGGAAAGGAAGTCTAGAACAGGAGAGCATCAAAATATATTAATTATGTTTCCCCTAGAGTGTTTCAAGGACAAACTGCAACTTAAAGTTTCACTGAGGAAAGGTTTGAAGGTCTTAGAAATATAAATGCTGCAGAACAACTCTTCTGAGGTATGACTCCCAACAGAACTGGATGCCTTTGAAAGAATGTATATGCGTGAGGTACACTAGCGTAACATTATGGCTGCTGCCTGACACAATTTTGACAAAAATGACTGACAACATTCCTGCAATGCTTTTAGAGCTTACAATATTGAGGGCCTATATGTCTGATACGGCATCTGTCTGTCCTCAGAAAAGGCTGTGGAAATATTTTAAAAGGTAAAAAGACTGAGTACTAACAGATACGATTACTAAGGCAATAAAAATGCAGACAAGAAGAATTCCATCTGAGATTCCACTGAAGCCAAAGTGATGCAAAAAACAAGTGTAAGATCACTTTAAAATGTCTTATGGCTGCATTTGATTCTCACATGCCAACCACATTCAAAAAGTTACAATAAAAATATACACCTCATGCTCTACACTTATATCTGAGATGTTTGTATTCCTGGGGAGTCTCATTAACCTCAGTGCAACCAATACACTGAGAGAGAAACACACGAAAGGCTGGTTGTTCTTTAACTACCCATGACAGCAAGAACTACCGATTACAACACATGCACAGATGGCTAATTGGTTTTATCACAGTTTTCACAGCTCTGGGAAGGGGGACACCACCTTTCTCAATTCCTCTGAATGTCAGTACCAGCAGTGCAAGAATTCATGTGTCCAGCCCCCTTGGGTCCTATTGCCCCACTTGGTCAAAAAATAAGAGAGAGAAAAAAAAAAGTTTTATAGTAGTTTATGAGACACATTCAACATGGCCAATGCAATTTTAAGTAGGTCTTCAGTATACACACTAATTTCATCTCTTAGTTACTTTTGAAATGCTAAGAAGGTTGTCCCATAAATACCAAATTATAAACATTTCAGAACAAGAACAGAGGTTGTAAGACTCACATTTGGGTTGTCAGGACTGGCAACACTGCAACTCCACTATAAAAAATTAGTAAAATATGTGCAAGAGACAGTCTTTGCAGCTAAAGCTATATTTTAACAAGACATTTTGGTTCAAATTCATTGCATATCATATCACTCCTTCCTCTAAAATATCTGATTATACAGACCTTTCTCATATAGGTTAATCTGTAGCTACATTGTTAACAGGAGGACTAGATCACAGACTCCTGTAATTAAGTTTAATGGATCAGTTGTATGTAGGGCATGTGTATCAGTTAGTTTCACACCTATTTGCTGAATCAAGACACAGAGACTGAGGACTCGACAGAAAGATTGGAATTCCTAAATGGACCTTGTACTTCAAATATTAGAGATCATCTTCCCCCCAACTCCTAAACTCTTGTCTGTTCTCCCTAAAACTGCTTCTGATCCCATGTTCATTCCTAGCCCTTCACACCCACTCTTATGCCCTTAGCCTCTATACATAACCATGAACATCAGTGTCCTTCTCCAACACCTTTCTGAACCCTCCAAATTCCTTGTTAGGCTCCATTTTCCTGCATATATTAGAAGTAATCAATACACTCAGGGAAAAAAATAGGATCCTTTTTCGTGTTCTCCAGGTGCCCAAGATCATCACCTGAAACCTGAGGGGATGTGTCACAGCAGCAGACCAACTTTTGTCCCTTTTCAGATGAAAGTCCCTTCTCATGCTTCAACATATGGATGGGCAAGTTAGCACAGATCCTATAAGGAGTTGCAGTGTACTTCTACAACATAAAATCCTAGAAAGTTTTAGCTATGCTTTAACAAATCTCCAACATGCATTCATTAAGAGTTTTCCCAGGGTACTGGGAAACAGGGTACCAAGTTTGGGAAAATTTGGATAAAATAACGAAAGTAGAAGAAAAATCAGTTTTGGAATGAAACCTGTCTTTTGCTGAACTTTAGGTGAGGTCATTTAAAGAGGTAATAAGGATGTGTAATTTTTAAATTACCGATCATTCTTACACCTGCTGAGCTCTCCTGAAAACTGTCATCCACAAAGTGATGCAGCAAACAGCCTGACTCCACAGACAGGACATGCTATCCAGTGAGGAGGAGACCAGCTCTTCCTGCCTCACCACAGAGTCATGGTGACTCCAGGCTGCACTTGTACTCCTTCATGAACGTGCAGAGAGAGCAAGCAGAATAATCTGGAATTTTATTCAAAATAAAGGATGCCCTCCATCTCTCCCTCAGAGTCAGCACTCATTTCTAGGCTGGTGTATTTCTGCTTCAAACAAGGACTGAAATTAAAATGACTCGCACAAGGAGTTCTTGATAGGCCTCCTTACTGACCCTGTGTTTTAAAAAGCACTTGGCAGTCAAGCAATTCAAATCTATCTTTGAAAAGTGTAGCTTAATGCTGCTGGCACACTGAGGACCATTTAAAATCATGATTACCAGCAAATGTTGCTAGTAGTACATACAGAGATCTGAAATAATTCTTTTCCTGTGCCCAAACAGTCAGACTGTCATTATCTTATCCTTATTCTTCCCTGCTAGTAGCAGGTCTCTATCATAAAACAAATGAAACACCCTTTACAGCCACCTAATTCCAGGGATTATGCAAGGCCTGAGCCCTGCCATTTCCCGAGCCATTTCAATGCAAATGAAGAACTTACAGATGCCCTTTCACAAGAAAGGGAGTACAAGAGGCTACTAGGTGAGAGTATGTCCCAGTCTTTGTGCAACTTTAAGAAAGACAATAGAGGTTTCAAAATTAGTGCATTGTTTGATATGATCTCAAATTTCAGGGGGTTTGGGATTTGCTTGCTCTAAATTAATACTTCGGTCCCTATTCTTGCTCTGCCAACTGTATTCCCCTAAAGCTCAGCTTTAGAAAAGGCAGAGGGCAAGATATCACTGAATATTAAACTGTGTAATATGCCTCCATTGCATCAACTGTAGCAAACAACAAACACCAAGTGCATCCCTGGGGTCACTTTCCAGAAATATTCATTTACATTTTTTAATTGCTGCTTTTCATTTCAAACCCAGGTAATATAAACAACATTAAGCTTGCCCTTATCAAACAGCTGTTCTTTAACCAAAATCTCAAGTCAAAGCAATAAAAATGAATACCAATTAAAGGCATGAACCCATTTCCATATGCAGCACTGTGAAACCTGTATATCAGTACTAGAAAGAGAAATATAGCAGCAGGGTTTTAAAAATACATGTAAGAAAAGAAAGACACAAGATTAAAAAAACCCATTGTATTATCCAAGCATAAACTCTAAACCCACAAACCTGGGTCTTCCTTTAGCAAAGGCCAATGCATGAATGAAAAAGATAAATATAACAGAACCATTAATATACACAGTGTAAAAAACCTAATTAATTAATTATTTTTTTCAAAAAATCTGAAGTGCATAAGCATTCCTTGATTCACACATTACATACAACTAGCATACTTTAATGCATGTAAATCCAAACCAAGATATTAACATAAGCTTGGCATCAGTCCAACTAACATATTAACATGAAAATATTATGAATACACCCCTTGTTCTCAAAGTATACAGTTAAAACAGACTCCTCTTATTTCTTTTACCATAGAAGACAGGG